>NC_090753.1:67107525-67120025 GCF_036898095.1 Palaemon carinicauda
AGTGGAACTCGAACCCCAGTCTGGTAATCGCAAGTCAGGGACGTTACCACATCGGCCACCATTCTTATAAAGAGGACGACCTTTAAAAAACATACTATTTCTCTTAACCCTTTCACCCACAGGCTATTTGGAACTTTCCAACCCTTAACCCCCAGGGCATTCTTTTTTCAAGCACATTTTGCAATATATATTTTTCAAATTGCTCTAACAGCCTTAATTTTCGTCATAGAGAGGTCAGGTTGGTCTCATTCTTTTGAAAAATGACTGAAGTTTCTCATATAGTTATCAAAAATATGCAAAAAAAAATATATATAGCAATTTTTTGCAAGGAAGTATCAGTACGTCCATAGGAGTAAAGGGATGGCTTTTGTGAAACGTACCAGTACGTCCATTGGGTGTAAAAGGGTTAAAAGAGGATTATAGATAGTTCTACTTATGAGGCTCGCAACCCCATCCCAGAAACTCAAAATTTCCAAAGCAGAGGCGAGTGTTGTGATAGACAGTTGACGCTTAAGCTCCTAATTAACCCCCTTCCGCTCAGGCCCTCTCTCATAGGGCAAGATAAGTGGTTTAATTAACTTTAATGATGAGCAAAACAAAAGCTCTGGTTCAAGATGACTAATTAGTATATAATCTGCCTCTCGCTTATGTGAATTAAATCCAAGAGAGAGTTTAATAAATTCCCTTAAAAATCATATGAGTATTAAACTCGAAGGAGGTTTAAAACAAACTTAAAAATCCCTTATATATCTTACATTAAATCCAAGAGAGGTTTAAAAATTCCCTTAAAATCATATGAGTATTAAACTCGAGAGAGGTTTAAAACCAACTTGAAAATCCCTTATATATCTTATATTAAATCCAAGAGAGAGAGAGAGAGAGAGAGAGAGAGAGAGAGAGAGAGAGCCAAAAAAATCCCTTAAAATCATATAAGTATTATACTTCAGGGGGGTTTAAAACCAACTTGAAGATCCCTTTTATATCTTATATTAAATCCAAGAGAGGTTTTAAAAAATTCCCTTAAAATCATATAAGTATTAAACTCGAAGGAGGTTTAAAACCAACTTGAAAATCCCTTATACATTTTATATTAAATCCAAGAGAGAGAGAGACTAAAATTCCCTTAAAATCATATAAGTATTATACTCGAGGGAGGTTAAAAACAAATTTAAAAATCCCTTAAAAATTCTATATGCATTAAACCCAAAGGTTAAATAACTTAAATATCCCTTAAAAATTCTATATGCATTAAACCAAAAGACTGGACATTCCCTTTAAAAACCTTAAAATCTTTAAGCAATAAACCAAGCGGAGATGGAAAAAATCCCCTTATAAATCCTCTTTAAAAAGACTTAAAACCAAAGGGTGTTAAATGGCAATGTTTCCCCTTAAAAAAAAAAAAAAGTAAAACAAAAAAAAATCACACAATGAAATTTTCTGTTTTTTTCCGGACGAACAACTGGAAAAAGGAAAAACTCCAAAGAGTAATAAAACTTTGTTCAACTGAAAACTACATTTGGCGAAGGAAAACAGTGTTGGTATTCCGTCCTTAGAACAGAAATTCACTTTACCCAGGGGGAGGGGGAGGACTCCCTTCCCCTGGGGGAGGACTCCCTCCCCCTGGGGTGTTGGTTGGGGGGAAGGGGGGGGGGGGAGAGAAGGCCTTAACACAACTGTAGTGTCACTACGTTTTCTGAAGACAGACTTCCCCAAGAATTTCAGTTATCATTATTATTATTATTATTATTATTATTATTATTATTATTATTATTACTAGCTAAGCTACAACCCTAGTTGGAAAAGCAAGATGCTATAGGCCCAAGGGCTCCAACAGGTAAAAAATAGCCCAGTGAGGAAAGGAAACAAGGAAAAATAAAATATTTCAAGAACAGTAACAATACTACAATAAATATTTATAGCTTATTATTATTATTATTATTATTATTATTATTATTATTGTCGTTGTTGTTGTTAATATTATTATTATTATTATTATTATTATTGTTGTTGTTGTTGTTGTTAATATTATTATTATTATTATTATTATCATTATTATTATTATTATTATTGTCCTTGTTGTTGTTGATATTATTATTATTATTATTATTATTATTATTATTATTATTATTATTATTGTTGTTGTTGTTGTTGTTGTTGTTAATATTATTGTTATTATTATCATCATTATTGTTATTATTATTATTATTATTGTTGTTGTCCTTGTTGTTGTTAATATTATTATTATTATTATTATAATTATTGTTATTATTATTATTATTATTATTATTATTATTATTATTATTATTATTATTGTTGTCCTTGTTGTTGTTGATATTATTATTATTATTATTATTATTATTATTATTATTATTTCTATTATTATTATTATTATTAAAATTAATAATAATTAATTAATAATAATAATAATAATAATAATAATAATAATAATAACAATACTAATAATAACTTCCCTACCATTTCAAATAAAGGTTTATAAATACAAAAGGATTAATATAAATTGTATAAATTCTATGAAGCAAAGAAAGAAATATCCACTAGTCCTCCTTGGACGTGACCAGAAAACTGCACCAAGTTGTCCAGTCAATAAACGCCTCCGAAGCCAGACATGACATCGATCCAAGTGGTGACGGCCTATTGAATGGCACCCGTGAAGGAGATGTATATACATGCACAAGGAGCAAGGGTTAAGGGTTTAAACTTTTAAGGTAATTTCCTTTGTTTTGGGGTAATTTGCATGGTTTCAAGGGGATAAATTTTAAGGTAATTTCCTTAGTTTGGGGTAATTTGCATGGTTTCAAGGGTTTAAACTTTTGAGGTAATTTCCTTAGTTTGGGGTAATTTACATGGTTTCAAGGGGATAAATTTTAAGGTAATTTACCTTAGATTGAGGTAATTTGCATGGTTTCAAGGGTATGAACTTTAAGGTTATTACCTTAAATTGAGGTAATTTGCATAGTTTCAAGGGAATCAACTATAAGGTAATTCCCTTAGTTTGAGGTAATTTGCATGGTTTCCAAGGGATAAATTTTAAGGTAATTTACCTTAGATTGAGGTAATTTGCATGGTTTCAAAGTAGTTTCTAAGGTAATTTCAGTTTCACTAACTTCCTTTATAAGGAAATTGTTAAAGTTTTAAGGTTATCTAAGATATAAATCAGCAGCATTTAAGGTAGCGGGTCTTCGGACAAGAACACACACATGTACACACGTACACAAAGACTCATACATATGCACATACACAAGCACTTACATTAAACATTCAACATCACAGACAAAGGAATGGCCTTGAGCTAAGTAAGTAGAAGTCAATATCTTAGACGTAAGTATGGGCACATACAAACATACACGCACAGGTATCTTTTACAGCCTAAATTGGACATACAAATGTGTTATATGTTTTCATGAAAGATATTAGACACAAATACGTTTCTAAAATGCATTTGACACAAATACATTTAACAAATACTTTTCTAAAATGCATTTGACACAAATACGTTTCTAAAATGCATTTGACACAAATGCATTAAACAAATACTTTTCTAAAATGCACTTGACACAAATACATTTCTAAAATGCATTTGACGCAAATGCATTTCTAAAATGTATTTGACACAAATACGTTTCTAAAATACATTCGACGCAAATGCGTTTCTAAAATGCACTTGATGTACATACTTTTCTAAAATGCACATTCATTTCTAAAATGCATTTGACGAAAATACTTTTGAAAAATGCATTTGACACAAATGCATTTCTAAAATCCATTTGACACAAATACTTTTCTAAAATGCATTTGACGCAAATATGTTTCTAAAATGCATTTGACACAAATACTTTTCTAAAATGCATTTGACACAAATACTTTCCTAAAATGCATTTGACACATTTGACACAAATACTTTTCAAAAATGCATTTGACACAAATACTTTTCAAAAATGTATTTGACACAAATACTTTCCTAGAATGCATTTGACACATGCATTTCTAAAATGTATTTGACACAAATACTTTTCTAAAATGCATTTGACACATACTTTTCAAAAATGTATTTGACACAAATATGTCTCTATAATGCATTTGACACATATTTTTCTAAAATCCATTCGACACAAATACTTTTCTAAAATGCATTTGACACAAATACGTTTCTAAAATAAATTTGACAGATGCAATTCTAAAATGTATTTGACACATACTTTTCTAAAATGCATTTGACACAAATACTTTTCTAAAAGGCATTTGACACAAATATGTCTCTATAATGCATTTGACACATACTTTCCTAAAATGAATTTGACACAAATACTTTTCTAAAATGCATTTGACACAAATACGTTTCTAAAATAAATTGGACAGATGCAATTCTAAAATGTATTTGACACATACTTTTCTAAAATGCATTTGACACAAATACTTTTCTAAAATGCATCTGACACAAATGCATTTCTAAAATACATTTGACACAAATACTTTTCTAAAATGCATTTGACACAAATGCATTTATAGATTGCATTTGACACAAATACGTTTCTAAAATGCATTTGACACATGCATTTCTAAAATGTATTTGACACAAACACGTTTCTAAAATAAATTTGACAGATGCATTTCTTAAATGTATTTGACACAAATACGTTTCTAAAATGCATTTGACACAAATACTTTTCTAAAATGCATTTGACACAAATACGTTTCTAAAATGCATTTCTAAAATGCATTTGACACAAATACTTTTCTAAAATGCATTTGACACAAATGCATTTGACACATTCATTTCTAAACTGTATTTGACACAAATACGTTTCTAAATTGCATTTGACACATTCATTTATAAAATGCATTTGACACAAATACTTTTTAAAAAATGCATTTGACAGATTCATTTATAAAATGCATTTCTAAAATGCATTTGATACAAATACTTTTCTAAAATGTATTTGACACAAATACTTTTCTAAAATGCATTTGACACAAATACCTTTCTAAAATACTCACACAAAAAAAGATCACTCAAAAACAGACAAACGAATGTACACAAAACAATTACTTCAGCTGCACATGAATAACGCATTGCCCACATCTTGCTGTACTTAAAGGAGATGTAGTAATAGGCACAAAATCCCTAAGAGGGAGCGTGCACAAACAAACAAACATACATAAACATACGAACGTAACAAACAATACAGAACCGAAGATACTCTATGAAATGGAACGCTAGGAGGGGACATAGACATTTGCACAAACACATGTAAACATATATACAGAGGCAAAACAGAGACATATACATGCACAAACACATGTAAACATATATAGAGAGGCAAAACATAGACATATACATGCACAAACATATATAAACATTTATACAGAGGCAAAACAAGAGACATATACATGCACAAACACATGTAAACATGCATACAGAGGCTAAACAGAGACATATACTGTACATGCACAAACATATATAAACATATATACAGAGGTAAAACAGAGATACTTGCACAAACACAAGTAAACATATACACAGAGGCAAAACAAGAGACATATACATGCACAAACACATATAAGCATACATAGAGAGGCAAAACAGACACAGATACATGCACAAACACATGCAAACATACATACAGATGGAAAACAAGAGACATACATGCACAAACACGTGTAAACATACATACAGAGGCAAAACAGAGACATATACATCACAAACACATGTAAACATATACACAGAGGCAAAACAGAGACTTATACATCACAAACACATGTAAACATATACACAGAGGCAAAACAAGAGACATATACATGCACAAAACACATGTAAACATATATACAGAGGCAAAACAGAGACATATACATCACAAACACATGTAAACATTTATACAGAGGCAAAACAGAGACATATACATGCACAAACACATGTAACATACACAGAGGCAAAACAAGAGACATATACATGCACAAACACATGTAAACATATATACAGAGGCAAAACATAGACATATACATGCACAAACAAACACAAACTTATGCACGCCAATAAGCAATATATAAGCTACAAAAAAACTAAATGTATAAACATACACTAAAACTCAAAGTCAATACAGACCTATGAAACTTGAAAACTTGACTATTGGCTTGAGAGAGAGAGAGAGAGAGAGAGAGAGAGGAGAGAGAGAGAGAGATCTGCCTTTTGGTGGACTGATCTTTGTGTTCCCGATTATTATTATTATTATTATTATTATTATTATTATTATTATTATTATAATAATAATAATAATAATAATAATAATAATAATAATAATAATAATAATAATAATAATAATAATAATACAGTATATCTAGACGTTCAGATACAACTAAGCCTGAACAAGTTACTCTCTAACACCAAATGGAAATTATTGACCCAGACAGAGGTTCGGATCCCAGAAAAAATTATGATTGCGTGTGTGTGTGTTTGTTTGTGTATGTGTGTGTGCGTGTGTGTGTGTGTAAGCAAAGCTACAACCTCCCTGTATAGACTGGGTATTAAACGAATTGATTTAAGTGCAATATTAAGTGCTCTAATCAGTGAGCAATGTTTTTATTTGAAAGAACAGCATGTCACAGCTGCCGGCTTCAGTTAAACCCTCATTATAAAAAATTCTTGTTCACAGCAAACCCATTGACTTTTCTGTTTGGGGGTCTTGAAGGACGGTGCACGAGAGGTCGTGCGTGCTCTAGTGCACGTGTTGACACGTCCGAATGGACACGTCCTTTCACTCATTAATGAAAGATTGGGATATGGTATTGGTAGATAATTTTATTCAAAGCACTCTGGAAATATCTCGTCTCAGAGATATGGCAGAGAAGTCTGACGCCTGCTTGCGCTCTCTCTCTCTCTCTCTCTCTCTCTCTCTCTCTCTCTCACACTCCTCTTCTATATTTAGTAAATCTGATACTACCTAAAATATAAAATATTAGGATAAAGGGAAAAAGCCCCTGGGTTTCAAAAGATGGGTGTGGCAGAGAGCTAGCCTGAATATCTCTCTCTCTCTCTCTCTCTCTCTCTCTCTCTCTCTCTCTCTCTTCCATATTTAGTAAATCTGATACTACCTAAAATATAAAATATTAGGATAAAGGGAAAAAGCCCTAGGTTTTCAAAAGATGGGGTGTGGCAGAGAGCTAGCCTGAATATCTCTCTCTCTCTCTCTCTCTCTCTCTCTCTCTCTCTCTCTCCTCTTCTATATTAGTAAATCTGATACTACCTAAAATATAAAATATTAGGATAAAGGGAAAAGCCCCTGGGTTTCAAAAGATGAATGTGGCAGAGAGATCGCCTGAATAGAGAGAGCCCTTGCTTTCAAGCACTCTCTTGCTTTTTCTAAGCCGTCTCCTATTCTCCCAATCTCCCAGAGAGAGAGAGAGAGAGAGAGAGAGAGAGAGAGAGATTTGAATATATCAGTTGGATGTTTCCACCGTGATGGAATGGCAAATTGCCAATTGGAGTTAAGCCTTTCTAATCCCAACCTAATTCCACAACGGCAGGCTGATCACCAAGTATAAAGCCGGGGTTTATAGAGTCGAACGGCTTGTCGAACCCGGCTGTCGAACCTAGCTGTCGAACCCGGCTGTCGAACCTGTTTGCCAAACGGTTCGAAGCGGTGGAGTCAGTCACAAAGGCGTAAGGTTTGTGGGGAATGAAGCTCCGCCCAAGAAAGTCAGGCGAGAATAGTTTCTTCGAACTGTTAGACGAACGTGTTCGACAACCAAATACATGTTCAAACGTTCGAACTTGACTTCAAACACTTATCTGTCGAACTGCGTTCGATCCTGTAAACCCACCTTAAGACTCTCGGATCAAACCAGCGAAGGACCAGTTGGAAGGTTGAATTCCAAGGCACCAGCCACACCTTAAGATAATACCGCTAGACAGTTACTGGATCCTTTGACTGCCCAGATACTATTGCATTGGATCCCTCTCTGGTTACGGCTCATTTTACCAATGCCTACACATACACCAAATAGTCAGGCCTATTACTTACACATTCTCCTCTTTCCTCATACGCCTGACAACACTGAAATTACCCAACAATTCTTCTTCTCTCAAGAGATTAACTACTGCAATATCCTTGCTCAGTGGCTACTTTCCTCTTGGTAAGGATAGAAGAGACTCTTTAGCTATGGTAAGCAGCTCTTCTAGGAGAAGGCCACTCCAAAGTCAACCATTGTTCTCTAGTCTTGGGTATTACCATAGCCTCTGTACCAAAGTCTTCCAGTGTCTTGGGGTAGAATTCTCTTGGTTGAGGGTACATTTGGGCACACTCTTCTACGTATCCTTATTTCATTTCCTCACTGGGTAATTTTCCCTGTTGGAACCCTTGGGCTTATAGCATCCTGCTTTTCCAACTAGGGTTTTAGCCTAAATAATAATAATAATAATAATAATAATAATAATAATAATAATTCACTTCCATTACGTTTTCCCTAAACAGTTGAAATAAACAAACGTGATTTTAATCGGAAATTCTCCGTAAAAATATACTGCGCACACAGTATTTCAGTAAAATATTGACGACCGTAATTTGTACCCTACTTTGTTATTATCCTCTACAGTTTGTTAACTGTAATATCACTCCTTAACGTCAATATATCCGTTTTTAAAACGGCAAATACCTGGCAACATTTATTCCATAATTAATACCGTTATTTTACAAAAAATTTCTAGCAATGTACGATTGTCCAATTGCGACCAACTTATGGATCCACCAAAACCTTCAAAATTGATGTCCCCCATTGCAATCCCTAAGCTTCTCTAAGCCACAGGTCCATGCCAACTGGCAAGTTTATCATCCTGTCTAATTGTTTGCAATCTATTCGTAATACTCCCGCTGTCTCGGGTAACAGCAACAGAATGCTGATGGTTTGAAGTTTATCTTCCAGTCTAATTGTTTGCAATCTATTCTTAATACTTCCGCTGTCTCGGTAACAGCAACAGAATGCTGATGGTTTGAAGTTTATCTTCCTGTCTAATTGTTTGCAATCTATTCGTAATACTTCCGCTGTGTCCGGATCTGTAACAGCAACAGAATGCTGATGGTTTGAAGTTTATCTTCCAGTCTAATTGTTTGCAATCTATTCGTAATACTTCCGCTGTCTCGGTAACAGCAACAGAATGCTGATGGTTTGAAGTTTATCTTCCTGTCTAATTGTTTGCAATCTATTCGTAATACTTCCGCTGTCTCGGTAACAGCAACAGAATGCTGATGGTTTGAAGTTTATCTTCCTGTCTAATTGTTTGCAATCTATTCGTAATACTCCCGCTGTCTCGGTAACAGCAACAGAATGCTGATGGTTTGAAGTTTATCTTCCAGTCTAATTGTTTGCAATCTATTCTTAATACTTCCGCTGTCTCGGTAACAGCAACAGAATGCTGATGGTTTGAAGTTTATCTTCCTGTCTAATTGTTTGCAATCTATTCGTAATACTTCCGCTGTCTCGGTAACAGCAACAGAATGCTGATGGTTTGAAGTTTATCTTCCTGTCTAATTGTTTGCAATCTATTCGTAATACTCCCGCTGTCTCGGTAACAGCAACAGAATGCTGATGGTTTGAAGTTTATCTTCCAGTCTAATTGTTTGCAATCTATTCGTAATACTTCCGCTGTCTCGGTAACAGCAACAGAATGCTGATGGTTTGAAGTTTATCTTCCTGTCTAATTGTTTGCAATCTATTCGTAATACTTCCGCTGTCTCGGTAACAGCAACAGAATGCTGATGGTTTGAAGTTTATCTTCCAGTCTAATTGTTTGCAATCTATTCGTAATACTTCCGCTGTGTCCGGATCTGTAACAGCAACAGAATGCTGATGGTTTGAAGTTTATCTTCCAGTCTAATTGTTTGCAATCTATTCGTAATACTTCCGCTGTCTCGGTAACAGCAACAGAATGCTGAAGGTTTGAAGTTTATCTTCCTGTCTAATTGTTTGCAATCTATTCGTAATACTTCCGCTGTCTCGGTAACAGCAACAGAATGCTGATGGTTTGAAGTTTATCTTCCTGTCTAATTGTTTGCAATCTATTCGTAATACTTCCGCTGTCTCTCGGATCTGTAACAGCAACAGAAAGCCGATGGACTGAAGCTTATCTTCCGGTCTAACTGTTTTCAATCTATTCGTAATACTTCCGCTGTCTCGGTAACAGCAACAGAATGCTGATGGTTTGAAGTTTATCCTCCTGTCTAATTGTTTGCAATCTATTCGTAATACTTCCGCTGTCTCTCGGATCTGTAACAGCAACAGAAAGCCGATGGATTGAAGCTTATCTTCCGGTCTAATTGTTTTCAATCTATTCGTAATACTTCCGCTGTCTCGGTAACAGCAACAGAATGCTGATGGTTTGAAGTTTATCCTCCTGTCTAATTGTTTGCAATCTATTCGTAATACTTCCGCTGTCTCTCGGATCTGTAACAGCAACAGAAAGCCGATGGATTGAAGCTTATCTTCCGGTCTAATTGTTTTCAATCTATTCGTAATACTTCCGCTGTCTCGGTAACAGCAACAGAATGCTGATGGTTTGAAGTTTATCTTCCTGTCTAATTGTTTGCAATCTATTCGTAATACTTCCGCTGTCTCTCGGATCTGTAACAGCAACAGAAAGCCGATGGATTGAAGCTTATCTTCCGGTCTAATTGTTTGCAATCTATTCGCAATACTCCCGCTGTCTCGGTAACAGCAACAGAATGCTGATGGTTTGAAGTTTATCTTCCAGTCTAATTGTTTGCAATCTATTCGCAATACTTCCGCTGTCTCTCGGATAGATAATGGGAACAGAATACCGATGGTTTGAAGTTTATCTTCCTGTCTAATTGTTTGCAATCTATTCGTAATACTTCCGCTGTCTCGGTAACAGCAACAGAATGCTGATGGTTTGAAGTTTATCTTCCAGTCTAATTGTTTGCAATCTATTCGTAATACTTCCGCTGTCTCTCGGATGGATAATGGGAACAGAATACCGATGGATTGAAGCTTATCTTCCCGTCTAATTGTTTGCAATCTATTCGTAATACTTCCGCTGTCTCGGTAACAGCAACAGAATGTTGATGGTTTGAAGTTTATCTTCCAGTCTAATTGTTTGCAATTTATTCGCAATACTTCCGCTGTCTCTCGGATAGATAATGGGAACAGAATACCGATGGATTGAAGCTTATCTTCCCGTCTAATTGTTTGCAATCTATTCGTAATACTTCCGCTGTCTCGGTAACAGCAACAGAATGTTGATGGATTGAAGTTTATCTTCCCGTCTAATTGTTTGCAATCTATTCGTAATACTTCCGCTGTCTCTCGGATAGATAATGGGAACAGAATGAAGATGGTTTGAAGTTTATCCTCCTGTCTAATTGTTTGCAATCTATTCGTAATACTTCCGCTGTCTCTCGGATAGATAATGGGAACAGAATACCGATGGTTTGAAGTTTATCTTCCAGTCTAATTGTTTGCAATCTATTCGTAATACTTCCGCTGTCTCTCGGATCTGTAACAGCAACAGAAAGCCGATGGATTGAAGCTTATCTTCCCGTCTAATTGTTTTCAATCTATTCGTAATACTCCCGCTGTCTCGGTAACAGCAACAGAATGCTGATGGTTTGAAGTTTATCTTCCTGTCTAATTGTTTGCAATCTATTCGTAATACTTCCGCTGTCTCTCGGATAGATAATGGGAACAGAATACCGATGGTTTGAAGTTTATCTTCCTGTCTAATCGTTTGCAATCTATTCGTAATACTTCCGCTGTCTCGGTAACAGCAACAGAATGCTGATGGTTTGAAGTTTAACTTCCAGTCTAATTGTTTGCAATCTATTCGTAATACTTCCGCTGTCTCTCGGATGGATAATGGGAACAGAATACCGATGGATTGAAGCTTATCTTCCCGTCTAATTGTTTGCAATCTATTCGTAATACTTCCGCTGTCTCGGTAACAGCAACAGAATGTTGATGGTTTGAAGTTTATCTTCCAGTCTAATTGTTTGCAATTTATTCGCAATACTTCCGCTGTCTCTCGGATAGATAATGGGAACAGAATACCGATGGATTGAAGCTTATCTTCCCGTCTAATTGTTTGCAATCTATTCGTAATACTTCCGCTGTCTCGGTAACAGCAACAGAATGTTGATGGCTTGAAGTTTATCTTCCCGTCTAATTGTTTGCAATCTATTCGTAATACTTCCGCTGTCTCTCGGATAGATAATGGGAACAGAATGAAGATGGTTTGAAGTTTATCCTCCTGTCTAATTGTTTGCAATCTATTCGTAATACTTCCGCTGTCTCTCGGATAGATAATGGGAACAGAATACCGATGGTTTGAAGTTTATCTTCCAGTCTAATTGTTTGCAATCTATTCGTAATACTTCCGCTGTCTCTCGGATCTGTAACAGCAACAGAAAGCCGATGGATTGAAGCTTATCTTCCCGTCTAATTGTTTTCAATCTATTCGTAATACTCCCGCTGTCTCG
>NC_090753.1:67127525-67129724 GCF_036898095.1 Palaemon carinicauda
TATCATTTATTTATTTACTTAATTTCCTTTCCTCACTGGGCTATTTTTCCCTGTTGGAGCCCTTGGGCTTAGAGCATCTTGCTTTTCCAACTAGGGTTATAGCTTAGCTATAATAATAATAATTATAGTTTATATATGAAATATCTATTTAGATGTTAATGTTTTTAAAATTTTTATTTCAATCGTCCATTACTTCTTATATCATTTATTTCCTTATTTCCTTTCCTCACTGAGCTATTTTTTCCTTGTTGGAGCCCGTGGGTTTATGGCATCCTGCTTTTCCAACTAGGGTTGTAGCGTAGCTAGTAATAATAATAATAAATAATAATAATAATAATAATAGTCTTGGGTAGTACCAAAGCCTCGTACCATGGTCTTCCATTTTCTTGGGTTAGAGTTCTCTTGCTTGAGGGGTACACTCGCGCACACTATCTGATTCCTTATTTCCTTTCCTCCCTGGATACTCTTCCCTGTTGAATCATTGAGCTTATAGCATACTGCTTTTCCATCTAGGGTTGTAGCTTAGCTAGCGACTAGCTAGTAGTAGTAGTAGTAGTAGTAGTAGTAGTAGTAGTAGTAGTAGTAGTTAGTAGTAGTAATAATAATAATAACACGCTTAAACTAGGGGTACCCGCTCTGTGTGGTGGTTCCCTAAAAATGGGGAGACAAGGCCCCCCCCCCCGAAGGAACCATTAATACCGAAGGGCAAGCAGGCCCTGCCTATGTTGCATATTCAATAAAGGCAGGAATGCCAGATTCACTTGCGACGCTGTCTCGGGTCCTTAAAGGTCAGGTGTTATTACTGTTGGCCTTGATTGATTAGAATGACCTTGAAGCAAGCCTCGGTTTGGTGAAATGTACAGTTGGATACATGAATTCGTGGCACACCCCGGTCCTGAGGAATTGCAGGCTATCATAAACTTACTGCGTGAAGAGTGACAATGTAGATAGTGTATGGAGAGATGGGCAGAGGAGGTGGGGCGGGCTACAAGTAGAGATTCACCATGCAGTTATGGTGTGACAATGTGTATGAATTGGGTAACTTCACATATTATTCAAGATCTTAGTCTCCCCACATTTATCCCTACATTAAGGGGTTCGGTTGCCTGATGCGCCCTCCAATGGCCTTCTATCAAAGGTATCCTCTTCCACCAAACTTCTTCTTTCCTATCATCCTTCACCTTACCTCTGCTATATAATTCTCCGCCCCCTCTGGATCTTCTCCCCTGTACAGGTTCCTCCCAAGCCCTCCTCACTCCAAATCATCCATTCTCAACACGTGTCCAGACCATCTCAGTCCTGACACTCTTACCATCTCAGAACCTTTACTATGCCTGCCATTCTACTTATTTCGTCATTTTTCAATCTTTCAAGCAATGATATTCCCATAATTCATCTCAGTATTATCATCTCTGTTCTATTAGGTTTTGCTTCCTCATTTCGTCCACAGATATGTTAACCTAATATACCCACACAAATATAGGCTATTTTCCGGACAACTCTTATGATCTCAGTGATTTTAACTACGCCTGCCATTCTTCTTTATAATTTTCCAATCTTTCAACCAACGATAATCCAATAATTCATCTCAGTATAATCATCTCTGTTTTATCACGATAATTTTTATTACATACATCCACAAAAACATAGTTACTAAGAGTTACTAAAAACAAAAATAATATAAAAACAACTTTATTTTTCTCCACGACGCAAAATACGTTCATTCAGCTATCGACAAAAGGATGTGGCCGCTAAAAATGGCTTCGCAAAATGTATTTTTCTCTGTTTGAATGACAGGAAATGACAGATGTCTCTCTTGTCTAGTTGCGATTCTTAATTCATGAGAAAGATGTGAAATAATTCATGGATTTGTTTATGTTTCACGAAGGGTTGAAGAGATTTGATGTTTGTGCAATCGAATTCTTATTTAGGTGGTTTCCACGGTCGAACAGTTCGTCGAATGCTGTTCGACAGACACGTGTTTGAAGTGATGTTCGAACGTGTGAACATAGTATTTGGTTGTCGAACACGATCGTCAAAACGTTCGAAGAAAGTCCTGATTTTTCTGGGTGTCGAACACGTTCGTCAAAACGGTTCGAAAAAGTCTGAATTTTGTGGGTGTCGAACACGTTCGTCAAACGGTTCGAAGAAAGTCTGATTTTTCTGGGTGTCGAACACGTTCGTTAAACGGTTCGAAGG
>NC_090753.1:67135224-67137724 GCF_036898095.1 Palaemon carinicauda
TCTCTCTCTCTCTCTCTCTCTCTCTACAACAGCTGACAACCCGTAATCAAAATATCATCTTGAGCTTCTAAATTCGTGATCGGAAGTACAATAAGGAACCAATTAAACCAACTATGACCTTCATGGAAGTGACTCGAAGGTTGCAGCTAACAACAGCATAGAAGAGACTCGAAGGTTGTAGCTAACAACAGCATAGAAGAGACTCGAAGGTTGTAGCTAACAACAGCATAGAAGTGACTCGAAGGTTGTAGCTAACAACAGCATAGAAGAGACTCGAAGGTTGTAGCTAACAACAGCATAGAAGAGACTCGAAGGTTGTAGCTAACAACAGCATAGAAGAGACTCGAAGGTTGTAGCTAACAACAGCATAGAAGAGACTCGAAGGTTGTAGCTAACAACAGCATAGAAGAGACTCTTTAGCTATGGTCAGCAGCTCTTCTAGGAGAAGGACACTCCAAAATCAAACCATTGTTCTCTAGTCTTGGGTAGTGCCATAACCTCTGTACCATGGTCTTCTACTGCGTTGGGTTAGAGTTCTCTTGCTTGAGGGTACACTCGAGCACACTCTTCTATCTCATTTCTCTTCCCATTGTTTTGTTAAAGTTTTTATAGTTTATATAGGAGATATTTATTTTAATGTTACTCTTCCTGAAATATCTTATTTTCCTTTTTCCTTTCCTCACTGGGATATTTTCCCTGTTGGAGCCCCTGGACTTATAGCATCCTGCTTTTCCAACTAGGGTTGTAGCTTAGCAAGTAATAATAAATAATAATAATTCATGCCTCCTTAAAATATAATTTCTCAACAGCTTTACATTGGAAAGTAAAGTTTGATATATTTCAATAGCAAAATACGACTTTCATCATTGTAAATGAAAATCGCTCGACTTTTGTTTCCTTTCGCAATCATTATGGCACTAGTTTGAACCAGTATGGCGAGGCAAATATCACAATTCTAGCCCCGACGACCTCTCTCTAAAAAAAATAGAACTCTGTGGACTCAAATAACTCATGAGAAATATTAATAACCCCCCTTTAACAAAGCCCAGAATAGAGAGAGAATAAAGGAGGCGGTCTGGCCGTGTCTGAAATTAGCCAGGAGGCGGATGGAAAGAGATAGAAAATAGATGGAAGCAACAGCGAAGTGGGTAGCCTTGACCGCTAGCCAGCAACCGTGTACTTACTTCCTCACCACCGTCTCTCTCTCGTTGCCTTTCACCAATCAGAGGCAATTATCCGAGCAGTGCACGAACGCATGTGCCAGTCTTAGCCTCCAAGGAACTGATTTGACGGGAAATCTCTGGCTGTGATTATTGGAAGAATCTCGTTGTTCCGTCCGGATAAAAATTACGGCCTCTCTATCACTTACTGACTTGGTGTCAAACATCAAACACTCCTGCTAAACTTATCATCATACCAATTACTTTACTAAATACGATAAACTTGCAAAAACTGTTTTCCACATATGTACCCAACGACATTTTGTCTCATTATCCCCAGCCTTACGCCACATTCACATACTGTTGTCATGTGGTGACAGGAAAGTCTTCACAATCATTTGATGATCATGTCGTCCTTGACGAGAAAAGAAAACAAATTAATCTGATGTAATCCTCAATTTACGATTGCAAGAATGAGTTATATCAATTGGTATCTTTCACAGGACATAACGAAAATTACAAGGTAGAGCATGCTAAGTATTCCAGTATTTGATAGTGAGGTCAAAAGAAAAGCCAGGAATGACGGGAGAGAATGATTCAGACAGGAAAGTAGATGAGGCTGACAAAGGCTATTAATCTTAGGCACCACTGTATTAGTAAATTCTTATAAGATTTTAATAATCATAACCATATTCCCCAAGTGAGCTAATTACTTCTTACACATGATAAAACCGAGGGAAGGACAAATAAATGTGAATTTATGGGTAACGAATAAGACTGGTCAAGAAAACCAGTAAAAACCTACAAAAGTGATGGCATTGGTGTAAGTGTAAACATTAACAGTAAACTGACTGTTGGCATTGGTGTAAGTGTAAACATTAACAGTAAACTGACTGTTGGCATTGGTGTACATGTAAATATTAACAGTAAACTTCCAGTTGGCATTGGTGTAAGTGTAAATATTTACAGTAAACTTCCAGTTGGCATTGGTGTAAGTGTAAATATTTACAGTAAACTTCCAGTTGGCATTGGTAGGTGTCAATATTAACAGAAAACTGCCAGTTGGCATTGCTGTCTGTATAAACATTAACAGTAAACTGACAGTTGGCATTGCTGTCTGTATAAACATCAACAGTAAACTGACAGTTGGCATTGCTGTCTGTATAAACATCAACAGTAAACTGCCAGTTGGCATTGCTGTCTGTATAAACATTAACAGTAAACTGACAGTTGGCATTGCTGTCTGTATAAACATCAACAGTAAACTGACAGTTGGCATTGCTGTCTGTATAAACATCAACAGTAAACTGCCAGTTGGCATTGCTGTCTGTATAAACATC
>NC_090753.1:67142724-67145224 GCF_036898095.1 Palaemon carinicauda
ATGACGATTATCTGATCTGTACCGAAACGAAGGCCAAGAGATGCCCACCCTGCGGGGACTCAGCCGATAGTCCACCCCCTTACCCCCACCAGGCCGGGGGCATCTGGGCTACTGGCATCATTACTAGGACTTACAGCATCGGGCAGGTCAGTTTATAATAGGATTTTTTATGGCTGTGTTAAGTTGTTCAATAAAGGATTTCATGGTAGAGTTGATTTGCTTAAGTATTCATTGACATTTGAATTGATTTTAGTTGACTTCATTGTAAGGTTATTTTGTTTAGCAAAGAACTTCATAGCTATGTTGATTTGTTTATCAAAAGACATCAGTGTAAAGTTAATTTTGATATCATTGTGAACTTAATTTAGCAAAGAACTTTATTGTTTATCAAAGACATCAGTGTAAAGTTAATTTTGATATTGTGAACTTAATTTAGCAAAGAACTTTATTGTTTATCAAAAGACATCAGTGTAAAGTTAATTTTGATATCATTGTGAACTTAATTTAGCAAAGAACTTATTGTTTATCAAAAGACATCAGCGTAAAGTTAATTTTGATATCAGTGTGAACTTAATTTAGCAAAGAACTTTATTGTTTATCAAAAGACATCAGTGTAAAGTTAATTTTAATATCAGTGTGAACTTGATTTAGCAAAGAATTTTATTGTTTATCAAAAGACATCAGTGTAAAGTTAATTTTGATATCATTGTGAACTTAATTTAGCAAAGAACTTTATTGTTTATCAAAATACATCAGTGTAAAGTTAATTCAGCAAAGAATATCATTGTCATGTTAACTTGTTTATCAAGACATTAGTGTAAAGTTGATTTAGAAAAGAACATCATTGCTATGTTAATTTGTTTATCAAAAGACATCATTGTGAGGTTAACTTAACAAAGAACATCACTGCTATGTTGACTTGTTTACCAAAAGATATCATTGTGAGGTTAATTTAGCAAAGAACATCATTCCCATGTTAACTTGTTTATCAAGACATTAGTGTAAAATTGATTTAGCAAAGAACTTCATTGTTTATCAAAAGACATCAAGTTAATTTAGCAAAGAACTTCATTGTTTATCAAAAAGACATCAGTGTAAAGTTAATTTAGCAAAAAACATCATTATGATGTTAACTTGTTATCAAAAGACATCAGTGTAAAGTTAATTAAACAAAGAACATCAAAGTCATGTTAACTTGTTTATAAAGACATTAGTGTTAAGTTAATTTAACAAAGAACATCAAAGTCATCTTAACTTGTTTATCAAAAGACATCAATATAAAGTTAATTTGCTTAACTAATGACTGCATTGACCTGGTGATTTATTTAACAAAGGATTTCTATATAATGTTAATTTATTTAACATTTATTTAACAACTAAATCTGTTGTCATATTAGTTTAGCAAAGCACTTTTCTTGTTGATCTTTTTATAGAACACTTTACTGCACTATTTGTAAAACATCACAGTGACAATCATTTATTTGCAAACGAATTCAAAGTCTGTCAACTGGTTTAAAGATTATACAAATATTTTGCATATTATGAATGATAAAAAGGATGTTATAATCACGTTGCTAAATACAAAATAATAATTGAATTATATATGACTGATTAATTGCTATAGACGGCAAAAATTATAGGTCAAAATTGTGACTTTATGTCTCATATTGGGCCGGGATATATACTTTGAAAAATTTTGATTAAACAAAATTATGAGAATATTAAGTAAATATTATTATGGATTTCATGAATAGTAAATAGAACAGTAAATGAATAAATAATGAAGAAATGAATACAGGACATGAGGTATACGGACCGTTTTTAAATTTGATATTTATTACACTAAAAAGTAACCGATATTTACTAATGAATGCTTAAAAGATTAACGATAATAAAGGCTTCAATGAAAATAATTATTGAAACAAAGAAATAAATACACGACTAAGGTACACAGACCATTTCTAAAGTTGATAAATATTTATAGCACTTAAATATAACCGATATTTACTATTGAAGGCTTAAAATACTAACAATATTAAAGCCTTCAATGAGTAAAAACTATTGATTTTAAATTTGACAAATATTTATAGCACTTAAATATAACCGATATTTATCATTGAACGCTTAAAATACTAACAATATTAAAGCCTTCAATGAGTAAAAACTATTGATTTAAATTTGACAAATATTTATAGCACTAAAATGTAACCGATATTTATTATTGAAGGCTTAAAATGCTAACAATATTGAAGCCTTCAATGAGTAAAAACTATTGATTTTAAATTTGACAAATATTTATGGCACTTAAATATAACCGATATTTATTATTGAAGGCTTTAAATACTAACAATATTAAGCCTTCAATGAGTAAAAACTATTGATTTTAAATTTGACAAATATTTATAGCACTTAAATATAACCGATATTTATTATTGAACGCTTAAAAGATTAACGATATTGATATTTACTATTGAAGGCTTAAAATACTAACGATATTAAA
>NC_090753.1:67152724-67233716 GCF_036898095.1 Palaemon carinicauda
CCCCTTTTTGTTTTGTTTCATTGTTGGTGTCGGCTACCCCCAAAATTGGAGGAAGTGCCTTGGTATATGGATGGGATAATATCAAGGAATTGATGTACATTGTCTGAAGAACTTTCTTTCACATTCACTGTAAATGCAAGCAGCTTATATTTCATGCTCTACCAAGATGAATTTTGGTGTCTGTAATTGAAAAAAAGACGTTCCATACACTGGAGAACCTTACATCAACTTCCTTAATCATGGCAAGAAAAATAACATACGTTCCATATTCCACAGAACAATTCAAGCCCCAAAACATCATGTTCCGTAACTGTGCCGACATAGCCATCGTAGCCGACGCCAAGAGCAGCGGTGCCGCTGGAAAGCCAGTAGCTTTCAATGCCAGACCTACAGGAAACAATGAGCCCTTCCCAGTCCAACGCCAGCACACCCTCTTCAACAACAATAACCGTCACTTTGGATAAGCGCCATCACCTCCGCCAACAAAGTCACCTTTAGTTTATGAATCCATTTGTGTCCACTGACTCTTCCAATAAGTTATTAATTGGTTTCTATATGATTATAGGGAGAGGTGAGCTATATTCCAAAATGAATTCAAGATGCAGATCAGGGATGTTTCAAATGTTGGCGGAGTTAAGGTCCCTTTGGGTGGTTCGGGGTTGCATGTGCGACTGGCAGAATTTCCTTTCAATAAACAGCATCAACAAAATGATATGTAACTAGTATTTAATTTATTATCTATTTGAATGTATCCTAAGGTTATGACATTCTCAAGAAAATGGAATTACTGTGTGAAGATTGTAAACTACAACCAATATCATCATTTTGTTTCCTGTCCATTAGAAGGAATCCTGCAACCTTATCATACCTTATTTAAGTTAAACCTAGAGGCTTAATTTCATCTGGTACAAATGTTTCTCCTGTTAAACGATTTTCCTTTATTCATTTAAATCATTGTTGTAATTTAATATCACTGTAGTTCAGGATGCACATTCATGTCATTATATTAGTAAACGTGGTACGTACGTTGTAGAACATGTAGGGAGTATTTTTGTTTAATTGGAACACTGAAGTCCAATAATACAAACATGTAAAGTTTTATGATGTGATTAACAGTTTCAAAGAATCTAAAAAATTACTGAATTCTTTAGTCTGTAGTCTCACATACTGCTATTTATTTTATTTATACAAATCTAGTTTTAAGTTCACTATGTATTAAAAATAATCATTCTGACAAGAAAGTGTATATATTCAACCTTTAAAACAGTCGTTATCATAAATCACATGGGATGATATTCAAGTGAAAAGGATGAAAACTATTAAGGGGGAAGACTTTAAGTCTAATGGAAAAAATCCATGGCTTTGATAGACTACGAAGTAAGAAACCAACTTGAGATATACATACATACATATACCAAGGGACTTCCCCCCCATTTTGGGTGGATGGATGGAGTGAAGGAAGCTCTGGGTGATAGGAGGATAGATGTGAGAGAGGCAATAGAGCGTGCTAAAAATAGGAATGAATGGCGAGCGATTGTGACACAGTTCCGGTAGGCCCTGCTGCTTCCTCCGATCCCTTAGATGACCGCGGAGGTAGCAGCAGTAGGGATTCAGCATTATGAAGCTTCATCTGAGGTGGATAATGTGGGAGGGTGGGCTGTGGCACCCCAGCAGTTCCAGCTGAACTCGGTTGAGTCCCTTGTTAGGCTGGAGGAACGTAGAGAGTAGAGGTCCCCTTTTTTGTTTTGTTTCATTTGTTGATGTCAGCTACACCCCTTAAGATATATAAAAACTAAATTATGATTATGCCCTAAACCTTCATAGGCAAAAGTTAAGTCAGGTTCAAGCAAGAACTCAAAATGAAACAAGTTGATTCGACCAAACAAAATTGAGAAAAAATTTACCCAAGCTAAAAAATTCAGTAGTTAAAATCAGATCCAAATCAGTAAGAAAAATTAATGACACTTTTCACCTAATACTGAATGCCATGTGATCTTGAATTGACTAAATACAAATGAAAATTATTGCATCTTCAGTCCTTTACTCATTCTAGTCTTTCACATGGCCTGCAAATACCTTCCTCTTAAGTAGTCTCAATATCTGATCATTCCATCAACAAAGCCAAGTAAAACGTGGCAAAATACTAAATGATATCTATTCATGTATTCCACGTGAAAAATGGAAATGATTCTCAAATTTCTTACCACAAACTACACTTATTTTATCTTTCGTACAGGCCTTCTCCTTTATTTTAAGATAGGCAAAGGCTAGGAGAAGGAAAACTCCAAAATCAAACCAAACAAGACCCCAACGGCGGAGCTTCCCAGCACCGGCGGAAGAGGGCAATGCCTGTCGGGCAGGCAACAAGGCGGGCCTTGACATAACAAGAACCCGGCAGCCCGATGCAACCAACATCGGAGAAGCCGCCTGTCTCATATGTCTTGAGCCGCGGTGAAAATTATGTGGGCCAAGTGTGTGTGCGTGGCCATTGCAAAGCCACGACCACCCAAAACAAAATACCTAGCTACTGGCATTCTGTCGTTTCCTCCACCCTTCTTCATCTCTTTCTCACCATCATCATCATCACCACCACCAGCAAGTCCTGAGGCGACAGCACTGTGGGTGAAGGGGGCAGGCCTGGATAGCTGGAAGCCCTTAGCCCACGACTGCACTCAGGCGGCGAGTCTAAGATTCAGTCGCTCTCTGGTGACGGTGCCGTGACACCAGAGTTCGGCAGCTGGACCCGTGACTGGGCTGGCCTATTGAGGACACCGCAGCCCACCCCACATGGGGAGGCCCCTAGAAAAGGTGGGGTAAACATCGGACACGGCAAACCCGTCTGGTCAGCTCACCGCGGCTGGCGGACATCCCACTAATGCGGTCGAAATAACAAGAAAAAAATATTAACCTTAGGTGCGTGGAACATCCGCACCCTCCAAGACGTGACGAACACCAACCGCCCGGAACGACGTACAGCCCTCGTCTGCAAGGAGCTAGCCCGCTTCAATGTTGATGTGGTGGCTCTTAGCGAGACCAGACTACCCGAAGAGGGCAATATCAGGGAAGCTGGAACAGGCTACACCATCTTCTGGAAAGGCAAGGCCCTAGAGGAGCCTCGCATCCACGGTGTCGGCTTCGCCATCCGTTCCCAGCTAGTGCAGCAGCACAACCTCGCTCCCAAGGCCATCAGTGAGCGCCTGATGACTGTCCGCATCCCCATCACGCGGGACAGACATCTCACCCTGATCTCTGTCTACGCCCCGACTATGACCTCAACCGATGATAACAAAGCTGCCTTCTACACCCAGCTCGACCGCACCATCCAGGCAGTGCCCGCCAATGACAAGCTCGTTGTGCTTGGCGACTTTAATGCCCGAGTAGGCAAAGACCATCGCCTGTGGGAGGGAATCATCGGCCGCCATGGCATTGGAAATTGCAACGCCAATGGCCAACTCCTACTGGGTCTGTGTGCAGAACACCAACTTGTGGTAACCAACACCATCTTCCAGTTACCAAAGCGACAAAAGACCACATGGAGACACCCACGGTCTAAACACTGGCACACCCTGGACTACGTCCTGACCAGAGCCAGAGACCGAGGAGACGTCTGCATCACCCGATCCATGCCCAGAGCGGACGACTGCTGGACGGACCACAGACTCCTCATCTCCCGACTCTCCGTGACGACCCTACGACCACCCAGAAGGGCACCTGACAGCGTACCACACCAACGCTTTGATTGTAGTAAGCTCCGCAACCCACAGGTGGCACAGAACTACAAGGAGGCCTGCGAACAATACCTCGCAGACCCTGTGGGTCAGGCCACTGTCAAGCACCACTGGACCACCCTCAGAAACGCCATTGCCGCGGAGGAAACACTAGGCTTCACCACCAAGAAACGGCAGGATTGGTTTGATGAGAATGATGCTACCATCTCTCTTCTCATTGAAACCAAACGACAAGCACGCCTGACTTTGGAAAACCAACCAACAGCAGCTAACAAATGTGCTCACAAGGTGGCTGAAGCTGGTTGCCAAAGAGGTATCCGTGAAGCCCAGAACACCTGGTGGCAAAGAAAAGCTGCACAAATACAGAGTTTTGCTGACCAACGTGACCTGCGCAGCTTCTATGCAGCAACAAAAGAAATATTCGGTCCCACACGGTCATCAGTGGGCAGCCTGATGACTTCCCCCGTGACTTCCGCGATGCAAACATCACTACCATCTTCAAGAAGGGAGACAGGGAGAACTGTAACAACTACCGGGGAATATCACTACTAAGCATCGCGAGTAAGATTTTTGCTCGGATTCTCCTTGACCGCCTCCTTATTCTCGCAGAAGACGTCCTGCCAGAGTCCCAGTGCGGCTTTCGACCTTCCCGCGGGACCATAGACATGATGTTCTGTGCGCGACAACTACAAGAGAAGAGCCTCGAACAACAACAGCCCATAATGTTCATCTTCTGGGATTTGAAAAAGGCCTTCGACAAAGTACCTCGACCTGCCATGTGGGCTGTCCTCAAAAGATATGGCTGCCCACCCGATTTTGTCAAGCTGGTGCGTGCCCTCCATGACGGAATGGTTGGGAGAGTCTGCCACCAGAACTCTCTTTCAGACCCATTCCCCATCAACGGCGGCCTGAAGCAGGGCTGTGTTCTGGCCACGACGTGTTTCTCGCTATACACCGCAGCAATGCTCAACGAGATTCCCCCAGACACACCCTCAGTCGACCTACGTTTCCGCATGGATGGAGGCGCTTTCAACCTCGCTAGACTCTGCGCCAGAACCAAGACCACCTTGTGTGCAGTGCGAGAACTGCAGTATGCTGACGACAATGCCACCCCAGGTCAGACGGCAGAGGACCTGCAGTCGTTAGCTGATGCATACAACTCTGCCTACGAACGTTTTGGGATGCAAGTCAACTCAGACAAAACCAAGACCCTCGTCCAACATCCACCAGGACTGATGCTCCCCAACTTCAATACCACAGTGAATGACCAACCGTTAGAACAGGTGGACCAGTTCTCCTACCTAGGGAGCATCCTAACATCAGCTCCCACAAGCAAAAAGGACGTGGAGTACAGGATCAGGGCAGCCCACTCCGCCTTTGGCCGACTCAACCGCCGCGTATTTAACAGCCACGCACTGACAATGACCACCAAAATAATGGTGTTCAGGGCAGTAGTCCTCTCCACGCTCCTGTATGCATGTGAAACATGGACGCTATATAGTAACGATCTTAAAAACCTAGAACGCTTCCAACAAATGAAACTGAGGCAGATCTTGAAAATCCCCTGGGAGAGCCACACCACCAACATTGAAGTCTTAGAACGTGCCTCGCTGTCCAGCGTGGAGGCCACCATCATCCACCACCGCCTCCGCTGGATAGGACACGTGCATAGGATGGATCCATCTAGGCTCCCAAAGAAAATATTCTACGGAGAACTGACCCAGGGCACCAGACCACGAGGAGCCCCGAAAATGCGCTATAAAGATCAACTAAAGCGCACCCTGGCTCTAACTGACATCGATCCTTCCTCATGGGAAGAAACAGCCAGGGACAGGAAAACCTGGAGGAGTACAGTACACCATGGCACAGTGGACTTCGAGGAGAAGAGGAGACAAAATGAGGAGGCTAGGAGGAGAAGAAGGAGAGAGCGATTAGAACAGCCCCGCCCACCACCTACCCTCCCATGTGAACACTGTCCGCGACTCTTCCACCACAGACTAGGACTTAACAGCCACATCGGACATAAGCACCCACCCCACAGATAGGAGGCTGATGGCTAACGACAGAACCCAATACTCGGACACAAGTGGGCGCCGACGACAGTCCTGACAGAAACCTATATCCCGTTAGGAGATTGATGTACACAGCACTTGGTCATTCTTACAGTTGGACCTCACTATTCAAAGGGTACTGTATCAAGTTCACATCCCTTAACACAACAACCAATGTTACAGATATCAGCAGAACCCTAAATTCAATGGTTTTATAGATTTTGGCTGTACTGTCTATTCCAGTGTCGGGGACTACAAGGCTATTCAGCATCAGTGTTTTTAAAGAAATATCTTACAATTTGCACAACGAGGTAAAAGTTAGAATAGGTTCAACATTAAGATGAAAGAAAAAAAGCAAGAACAATGGTAAAGTAGAAGAATATAAAGTAAGTGAAGCTAGGGGTCAAAGGAATGCTGCTCTGATTCTCAAGTAATACAGTACTGTATCTACAGTGCATCTCATGAGATGAAATAATGGCGTTACTCCTCTACGGAATCTAAACTCTATGGTTGTAACAAATCTCTATGCTTATATGTATGATAGGCTACCTACAAATGAAGGTACAGTACAAGTATTTGTTTTTTTTAGATAAACTATTGCTAATAGAGAATTATGCATTATGCCTAAAATCTCCAAATCTAAAAGTCTACCATAGACTGTATGAGTACAGGCATCTGCATTACAGACTACTCTAAATACTGTACAGTACTGTATGTAGTTCATCTAACCATATAGGTCCAGTAAATATCTTGAGGGTACACTCAGGCACATAAATCTAATTGTTTCCTCTTTCTCTTAGTTTTTAAACAGTATTTAGGGCAGACTTAATAAGGGACCATGGATACCTGGTAGTTAACCAAGAAGTTGCCTTTTCCCTATCTGTTCTTTCATCTTCCTTCTCTTGTATTCATCTTCAAAATCACTGTTGCTGTCCTTCCTTTAGTTGAAGGAGCTATCCTGGAGGGTACTAAGCCGTTCATGGTGTGTGCGTCAGCTGTCTTGTTGACCCCTATTTTCCGACATTTTCTCCTTACTTAGAGTTGTGAGAGTCACTTAGTATGTAGTTGTAAACATATTGTAATCTTTATTGCTAAGTTTGTTTTTAAGACCTTTCATTGATTTAATTATTTTTCTGTCAGGAGATACTGAACAAAATCAAGTGTGTCCTAGATTTCACCAGTGTCATCTAGTGGATTGCAAAATTTGTGGACTACATGACAATATTAGAGACCTTACAGTTACCTCTAACAATACAATATTCTATAATGATCAGAAACTTTGGTTTCTCAAATGTGGCACTGATCTGAGCTCCTTCTTCCAGGTTTTAAAATATAATTCAAGAACGCTATGCCATTCCTAGGGAGACACACATGGGTGCCATGCTTCTTATAAGTCCTGCTATGAGAGTGGATGCCACGAGACTCAGGTTATTAAAGTTTGTGCCAGGAATAGCAACTTTTATATTTGCATTCAATCTACTGGAATCCAGACTTCGGATGATTCTATCTTCAATTGTTTTCTTTCTAGAATGACTTAGAATGCAAGATGATAAAAAGTCCTCTTCTGTGCGTGGTGGGGAGTTCAACACTTACCATAGGAAGTGATTGAATTCTGTTTCTCCTACTGATTGCCATGGATTAAGACCTTTCGATTTTGTCTCGGAATCAGGCGATGAGAAACACAGTGAGACTACTCACAAGTCTGTTAATTGCTTGGAACTGGTATGCACTAACTGATCTAGTGTTATAACAAGCAATGTTGGTCCTTCACTTGGGACGTCTGATCACGCTTTGGTTTTGTTAGTAAGACCTGACGTGTCATACATACTCTTTAAAGATATATACAAAATCTCAAGCCAAATGGAGTGGTATATTAAATGATCCCTTGCATTTCAATTGGTGAGTTATATAAAAGCAGTTCTCTTGAATTGAAAATCTGGTCAACATAACTGATAGCGTATTACTTCCCATGTGTTAATATACCGAGTGAAGGATAAACCCTAGTTCAATGATGATTGTAGACTTGCTCAGAGTTTATTTTTCAAATGAAAGGGAATACAATTTGACAATAAAAGAAATTCTTTCTGGCTATGTTACTCAATGTTCAAAGGAAAAGGCTATCCTTTTGGCTGATGTGTTTGACAGTAAGAAGAGTAATGAGAAACACAATCTTATTCATTTCTGTTTTCCTGAGGCTAACCTAACTAGTCTAGATTTTTATACCAGTGAAATTAAATCTCTTACTAGACCTGGAAGCTTATGGAGGAGTAGACTCAATAGATATTTTTCCTTAGGTTTTTATAAAGACTGATGACTTAACTCCTAGGTTGTCTGTTATTTTGGCAAATTAACAAGAAGTTCTTTTTTGTTGAAATGGTAATGTTACTCCATGAGTAAATATTTGCAGTAGCTCTAGCACTGCTGCTTACCGCCCAATTTCCACAACTCCCATATTATTAAGATTTTCAACGTCTCGGAAAAACATCTAAATCCAAAATCAAACCATTGTTTTCTAGTCTTGGGCAGTGCCATAGCCTCTGTACCATGGTCTTCCACTGTCTTGGGTTAGAGTTCTCTTACTTGAGGGTACACTTAGGCACACTATTCTGTCTAATATATCATCTTCTTTTGTTAAAGTTTTTATAGTTTATATAGGAAATATTCATTTTAATGTTGTTATTGTTCTTAAAATATATTTTTTCCTTGTTTCCTTCCTTCACTGGGCTATTTTCATTGTTGGAGCCCCTGAGCTTATAGCAACCTGCTTTTCAAACTAGGGTTGTAGCTTAGGAAGTAATAATAATAACCCTTTTACCCCCAGGCTCTTTGGAAATTTCCAACCCTTAACCCCCAAGGGGTTATTTTTTCCCCAGCACATTTTATTTAAATTGCTCTAACAGCCTTAATATTTGTCATAGAGAGGTCATTGGTCTCATTCTCTTGGAAAATGCCTGAATTTTCTCAAAAAATTATCAAAAATATGAAAAATATAATTTTTATAGCATTTTTTTGCAAGGACGTACCGGTACATCCATGGGGGTAGAGGGATGGGTTTTGTGAAACGTACCAGTACGTCCTTTGGGGGTAAAAGGGATAATAGGTACACTGACAGTAATCATCTTTTCCCTAATTTACAGTTTAGCTTTCACAAAGGCATTGGAGCATGTGATACACTTCTTACAATTTCCTTGCTTTACAAAAACTCCATTGATTGTGGTCAAGATGTTTGTATGACTGGCCTTGACTTTTGAGCTGCATTTGACAGCATTAATCATGAGGAAGTTGTTTTGAAACTTAAAAAGGTGGAAATAGATGGATATTTTAACCCTTTTACCCCCAGGTTCTTTGGAAATTTCCAACCCTTAACCCGCAGGGGGTTATTTTTTTCCCAGCACATTTTGCAGTATATATTTTTTAAATTGCTTTAACAGCCTTAATTTTTGTCTTAGAGAGGTCAGGTTGGTCTCATTCTCTCGGAAAATGCCTGAATTTTTTCAAAAAATTATCAAAAATATGAAAAAAATAATTTTTATAGCATTTCTTTGCAAGGACGTAGCGGTACGTCCATGGGGGTAAAGGGATGGCTTTTGTGAAACGTACCAGTACGTCCTTTGGGGGTAAAAGGGTTAATACTATTATTGAATTTCAAAGTAATTGATTGCAAAGAGTAGTTAATGGGGACCATGGTGATCGATTGACTGATTTAGAATTCTCTGGGATCCTGAGGGACCATAGTGACTCTATTGATGTACTATCAGGTGTTACTCAGGGTAGTGTTCTCCACCCATTACTTTTTAAACTACAGTACAGTATACTGTATATGAATATGTTTAGCTCAAGAAACAAACTTGCTGCATATACAGACCATGGTACTCTCTCTGCATCAATTCTATGACCTGAATGTAGACCTGCGGTTGTTGAATACTCTGAAAGGGATCAAGCTAAAATTAAGGCAGGATTGTAGTATAATTTCTTAAATGATATATAAGGATTAATAACAAATATAGCAACATAGTGGGATTACAACACTGATTACTTAACCCTTTTACCCCCTGGCTCTTTGGAAATTTCCAACCCTTAACCCCCAAGGAGTTATTTTTTCCCCAGCACATTTTGCAGTATATATTTTTTAAATTACTCTAACAGCCTTAATTTTTGTCTTAGAGAGGTCAGGTTGGTCTCATTCTCTTGGAAAATGCCTGAATTTTCTCAAAAAATTATTAAAAATATATAAAAAAAAAAAATTATAGCATTTTTTTGCAAGGACGTACCGGTACGTCCATGGGGGTAAAGGGATGAGTTTTGTGAAACGTACCAGTACGTCCTTTGGGGGTAAAAGGGTTAATGACACAGTTGATTGAATACCATATTTGGATAACCTAAACATTAATAGCAGGATGCTATATGCCCAAAAGAAAACCATGAGTAACAAATTTGATAGCAGCAACGATCAAGCGCTTTAATCTACTCTAGATTTCAGTTGCAGGTACTTTACTCCCGATACCTCACACAGCACTGATACGAATCACACTTCACACAGTGAAGTACCAGACACTCACGATGAAATAGTCCAGAAGATAAATACCTGAACCACAGAGGAATCTTGCCAGAATGTGCACAAGAAGAAAGCAAACAGAATTCTTTTGTCCTATTATCCCTAAAGACAATTCTATAAAAGTCAATAAAGATAATGATGGTACTTTACTGTAACTCCAGGAAAATATATAACCCTTTTACCCCCAAAGGACGTACTGGTACGTTCCACAAAAGCCATCCCTTTACCCCCATGGACGTACCAGTACGTCCTCGCAAAAAAATGCTATAATTTTTTTTTTTTTTTTCATATTTTTGATAATTTTTGAGAAAATTCAGGCCTTTTCCAAGAGAATGAGACCAACCTGACCTCTCTATGACAAAAATTAAGGCTGTTAGAGCAACTTCAAAAAAATATACTGCAAAATGTGCTGGAAAAAAAATAACCCCCTGGGGGTTAAGGGTTGGAAATTTCAAAATAGCCTGGGGGTAAAAGGGTTAATAAAACCACGACTTTTACATTTTTGGTTGCTAAAAGAGGGAAATGAAAGTAAGCTTTCCATTGCACTTGCTCACTTTTTATTTGATTTTTTTTACAATTCCTAATCTAGACAGTAATATCTATAAAAATTTATCATTTAAATGCAAGAATTTATGCTAAACAATTTTCATGCAATTTTATCTTTACAAAAGATTTGAACACCTAAAATTATGAGGGGTAAAAAATCTTAATACAAAAATAAATTGTCTAAAACTAAAATATACCGGAACTTATATTAATGGTCGTAACATCACGTACTGTACCATGATAAATGATTTATTTTGTATGTCTGAATATAATACAAATGACTTAAATATGCCTAATACATCATTCACTTTTTTGTTAGCTTTCTTTACACTTTAATTTTTGTCTTATTCTCCAGTTTTGTAATTCCATACTACACTGCCCAAGACAAAACATGAAGAAAAATGTGGTTATGGTGCAGTCTGGAAACCCTGTAAAAGTAAAAAATCTTGTCAGAGCTCCCTTCAGCAGTTTCATGTTCTGTAGTGATATTGCTCATCACTCTCAACACTTTCATGAAAATCTCCAATGGTATTTTTCAGCTCACATAATTTAGAATCAAAAGAGATAAACCAATAATGCTGCACATTATTATTATTAATATTATTATTTGCTAAGGTACAACCCTAATTGCAAAGGCAGGATGCTATAAGCCCAAGGGCTGCAACAGGGAAAATAACTGTGAGGAAAGGAAATGAGGAAAAACTATGAGAGAAGTTTAAGAACAATAACGTTAAAATAAATCTTTCATATATAAACTATAAAAAATTGGAAATAACAAAAGGATAAAAACTTCAAAATAACAAGAAGAGAAGCAAGATAGAATAGTGTGCTCCAGTGTATCCTCAAGCAAGAGATCTCCAACTCAAGACAGTGAAAGACCATGGTACAGAGGCTATTGCACTACCCAAGACTAGAGAAACATTGTTCGATTTTGGAGTGACCTTCCCCTAAAAGAGTTGCTTACCATAGCTAAAGAGTCTTTTCTACCCTTCCCTAAGAGGAAAGTAGCCACTGAACAATTACAGTGCAGTAGTTAACCTCTTGAAAGAAGAACTGTTTGGTAATTTCCATGTTTTCAAGTATATGATGAAAGAGGAGAATGTATAAAGAATAGGCCAGATTATTTTGTGCATGTGTCGGCAAAGGACAGTGGAAGACCATGGTACAGAGGCTACTGCACTAGCCAAGACTAGAGAAAAATTATTCGATTTTGGAGTGTCCTTCTCCTAGAAGAGTAACCTACTATAGCTATAGTCTCTCTTCTACCCCTCCCGAGAGGAGAGTAGCCACTGAACAATTACAGTGCAGTAGTTAACCTCTTGAGTGAAGAATTGTTTGGTAATTTCCATGTTGTCAAGTGTATGAGGAAAGAGGAGAATGTGTAAAGAATTGGCCAGACTATTCTGTGTGTGTGTCAGAAAAGATGAAATGAGCCGTAATCGGAGAAAGGAATCCACTGCAGTACTATATGGCCAGTCAAAGGACCCAATAACCCTCTAGCGGTTGTATCTGTACTTTAAGCACGCACCACTATGTGATTACAGACCAGATAATGCTGCATATTCTGGGTGCAGTAGCAATTGACCACAGCATGGATAAACCAAGGGACACCACCCATGGAGCACTATTTTGAGGGTGTATTACTCACATAATCACCAGCAGTATTAACATTAACTATTTACACATCATTTTGACGCTATATAACTTTACTGCAAAAATAAGTTTGTTCAGGTGCACATGACCAGAGAATACCTTCATATCCACTGCTGTGACAAGCTGTTTCAATAAGGGAAATTTAAAGTATTAGCAATAGGATTGAGCCTATGCATGGACTAAATCCTGAGAGCGATGTAAAAGAATGTTATATAAGTCTGTCTAAATGTACAACACATGTATTACTCTATATAGTCAAAAACTAAAGATAAATGTTTCCATTTGTGCAGGCACCCAATTTGCCGCCACTTTTAATTCTAAAAATAAGGCTGCTGCAAAATATGTTTTTTGCACAAAACTACTTATTTAATTTGAAAAAACCATTCGGAAGGACGAAATCAGTGGGTACACCACAATCACTCATTGCATAAATGTGAGCAATATTGAGAACGAAATTCCAGGTGTAATCTTTAAATAAAGATTCATGACTGTAGCACAATGGGAAAATTGTATTATGAATGAAGAATTGTTGAATTGGCACTATCTGTTTCAATCACGGCTGCGCTTCTTACTACTACCATCAAGCCTCCAAGTTAAGCGGTTCTTGCCTATACAGGTCCTGGATTGCTTGGTGTTATGGAAGCTAGTCCTTGACCTGTTCTTGCACATACAGGTACTGTACTACTTGCTTTTCCATCAATCTTTACTCGACCTGTTCCAGCAAATACAGCACTTGTACTGTCTCATATTTTAGCGGCATAAAATACAGCAGTTGTGTTGCCTGATGTTCTAACAACTACTGTTTTACCTGGTCCTAAAAAGGGCAGTTCCTTTGTTTGCTGTTCCAAGAGCTGCCACTTCACCTGTACAGTACTTGGACATACATTTCAAGTCTAGCCTCCAGAGCCTGTGATTACCAGTGTCTGCACCCTTAACTTCTACACAGGTATTGTCTTCCGCACTTTATATATTGAAGGAAGCCAGTCTTGTCAGTTCATTCATAATAAGTTCCTAACCTGTCTGCTGAGCATGTTGTAACAGTGGCAGCTGCAATGTTTTAATCCTGTATATGCAGTTCTTGCACTGCCTTTTGTGTGTACTGTGCTGTTGGCAGTCAGTGTTGCTGCCTCGAACACACTCAGTGTGAATAAATACAGTGATGCCATTGTAGCCGCATAGACTTTCCGCAAGCGCTTCCTAATATTTTCAAGTGACATATTATTTCCTTCAGTTGACTCTTAGCAGGAGGACATTCAATACTAAGTTTTTATATATATTCAAACTCCTATTATTCAAGGATTAAATGGAAAAATCATCATATATATTTATCTTATTTATGGTAATTCTGGTTTCATTATCAGAGCTTAGTTACCAAAATTTAAAGCAATGTTACAAAGTGTGGAGTTTTAGAAAGAAACATAGTTTTAGTCAGCATAACCACAGAGAGATGCCAGATATTGCCATTTGACCACATTTTGAGACAAGATACCACAAAACGGCATCACTGATGGCAGCTACTTGGTTACTCTACTGTAATTACTGCTCCTGCTGTGCCTGTCTGCCCTATGTCCATCTGCAGTCAGTTCCTGATTACCAAATACAGTAACTGTCATTTGCTGCTTCCATTACAGCAATTATTCCTGCTAATCCAGTCATTTCTACAGCTGCTGTTTTTGCTAAGCTGATATCCTTGCCTGCTCTGGTGTCTATTGCTATGGCAAGGACAGCTGCTTTCAAAGAATTATAAATTAGCTGAGTAACACTCATCTATCGCTACTGTTCCTTCTATCCTTGGACTATCGTCTACAACTCCTCTCCCAGTTGCTATTCCAATAGCTATTCCTCCTACAGCTTTCTAGGCTGATCATTCTAGTCTCTTCTACACAGCTCCCATCAGGCAGAGGTAAAGGCTTTCTCAAGACAAATGACTCTGTAAGATTAAGAATGTCAGACACACTTACCCCAGTCAGTACAAGTGCTACTTTTTTACTCAACAGTTATTTCGAGCTCACTTAACCATGTTCATAGTTATAGATATTCCAATCTAACGTAATTAGCTGTGATCAACTGATTGTTGAATCAGTAGAACTTCAAAAGTTCAAAGTTGGAGCAAATGCTTTTTTGTTGACCAGGCGGACATGAGTCTTTTTATAGTTTATATATGACATATTTGTTTTTGACGTTGTTAATAGTTTATATATGACATATCTGTTATGACGTTGTTACTTTTTTTAGAATGATTTATTGTTAATTTGTTCTCTTCAGTTATTTGTTTCCTTATTTCCTTTCCTCACTGGGCTATTTTTCCCTGTTGGAGCCCCTGGGCTTATAGCATCTTGCTTTTCCAATTGGGGTTGTAGCTTGGATAGTAATAATAATAATAATAATAATAATAATATAAAAGAGATAAAGGCTTATGATAGCAGCCTAATCCAGGAGAGAGCTCATACTTTCAAAAATTAGCCTGTTTGTGCTGCTCTTTTTTTTTCATTGTTTATTCTGTTCTATAGGGATGTGATTTCCTATTAAAGCCTAAACTTTTCCAGCCATCATCAGAGAAAACATTAACTGTAGCCTTTAAGTTCTTACATGAGGAAATTGGGAACTATTGGAAAACTCTTTAGATTTCCTTATAATTAGAAGGGAAAAGATTAACCACTCCAATGAGACAAATTTTACTCTTATAAAACTGGCCCAAAGATTCAGGAGGTTAAAATATAAAGTACTGTATCAAATCTAATTGATAAAAAATGTAAACTATATAAAAATCTATGATATATAGACATTTAATCCCATGCTTCTTAAACCACCAAATTCTTAAAACCAGAAAACTTCTCATATTTGGATAAGCTGTCAGATATTGTTTTCTGACCAAAACATAAATCTCTGTCTTCTAAAAATTCTAAAATTGCAAAACAATCTCATTTACTGACCCAGTTTTAAGTGTTTCTGTCATTAGGCAATGAGTACCTGTAGTGGACATCATCAGTTGTCTCTTCAATTGAGGAAAGATTGTCAGACTGTTAAACTTTCCATTGTGGTGGCCAATGTGGTAATGTCCCTGACTGGTGAACACCAGACTGGGGTTTGAGTCCGTTTGAGTCCCGCTCAAACTTGTTAAAAGTTTCTTTGGTTGCTGCAACCTCACCATCCTTGTGAGCTAAGGATGAGGGGGTTGGGGGAGCTTATAGTTCTATCTTCTGAGTCATCTGCAGCCATTGCCTGGCCCTCCTTGGTCCTAGCTTGGGTGTTGATCATATGCATATATGGTCAGTCTCTAGACCATCGTCCTGCTTGATAGGGCAATGTCACTGAACCTTGTCCCTGCCATTCATGAGCAATCTTTAAATATTTAAAACGATGGTGGTGGTGTAATAATCACTCGATCTATCACCAACAAGCCAACTTTGCCAGTATGGGTGCAGTATTATTATTATTATTATTATTATTATTATTATTATTACTACTATTAGCTAAGCTAGTTGGAAAAGCAGGATGCTATAGGCCCAAGGGGTCCAACAAGGAAAAATAGCCCAGTGAGGAAAGAAATAAGATTGATTGATTGATTTGAAGTTTTCTGGCATCCTGACATCGAAGGTCATTGACGCCGATATCGTTTATTATGAATAAAGAATAAAGGAATATTCAATTATAACCAGAAAAGCAAATATGCCATTATAAAAGTTTAAATAGCTTTCAGAAGACCTGCTTCTGAAATAAATCTAAAAATGCCGCTAGCATTGTACGACACATCCTGTCGTAGAATCTTGGCAAGGATGAACCTGCCATCCTCACCTCGAGCCTCAAACAGATCTCTATTTCTTTCCGTGCTATAAGTGGGGCATTCAGTAAACAAATGCCTCACTGTCAAGGGTATCAAACAGTCGTTGCAATATGGTTGGTGTTGGCCAGTTAGCAGAAACTCGTGTCATCCGAGTCTGACTAATGCGCAGACGACAAAGAGAGGTTCTCACATCCCTTCAAGGGGATATAACATTCACTATTTCTCTCATCCTATTTTCATTCAAACTATCCCAGTGCTGTTGCTGATTATAAATAAAATTCTTAATTGTAGGTAAAAAATCATTACAGGGAATGGAATACCTTCTTGTTAGCAACTCAGCTGCAGCATTCTTTGCCAATGAATCTGCCTCCTCATTTCCAGACACACCTACGGAACCCAGCAAAATCGAACTGTTATACCTTTCAGGCCAATAATTAAAAGTCACTCTAAAATCTTCAAAACTAAAGGGTTACTAGAATTAAAAACTTCTTAATCTTGTAAGACACTTCTTGCATCACTAAAAATGGTAAAAATCAACCTCCTCTTTTAACGCTATTCTCAATAGTGGTTAGTATGCCATATAGTTCGGCAGTAAATATGGAATATACTAGAGGAAGGGCACCACCAAAATAACAATTAAAAAACTACTATATACAGTACTCTATATTCAACGCCAGCATCACATTTGTAGCCATCAGTATAAATAAAAGTCGATTCCGATATTCTTTAACATGTTCCATAAAAAGATACCTGGCTTCTAATTCAGTCATGTTCCTTTTTGCAACAATAAAATATTTACAAAAAGATATCTCTGGTAATTTCCAAGGAGGGGTTGGTGATATCCTAAATGGAAGAATTCAATTTTTTTGCTATATCAAGACTGTTTATTAATTGTTTTACCCGAAAACTATAAGGTTGAAGAGATTTTGGGTATAACTCAAAATATCTACAATGCCTTACAAAGTTTGCAGTCTGAAAAGCTAAAGAGTTAGGAAGTCTTTGCAACCTAAACCAATATTGAATAATAGAAGACTCTCGGCAGTTCTTAGTTGAAGTAAAAAGTACCAATTATTATTTCACTCAAAATACCAATTATTACTTCACTCAAAAGACTACACAGTACTACTTACATTAACCAATATGATTACTTTAGAAGATTGGTTCTGCTGAACCCTTATGAATTCACCTAAATACAAACCAAGGGAGTAGGTTCAGCTGTGGTGGATAATGGGGAAGGGTGGGCTGTGGCACCCCTAGCAGTACCAGCCGAACTCGGTTGAGTCCTTTGTCAGGCTGGGAGGAACATAGAGAATAGAGGTCCCCTTTTTGTTTTTGTTTCATTTGTTGATGTCAGCTACCCCCCAAAATTGGGGGAAGTGCCTTGGTACATGTATGTATGTACAAACCAAAGCTAATTATGACTGATGGATTTGTCAAGAGGCAAATGAAACTTTTATAACATAAATGTAATTTTTTCATGCAAACCCTCCATCATGATATTGTCCGATTCCACTCCCTTCTATGAGCATATCGGAAAATTCATGTCTGACAAACGTGCCTGAGCAATGTTTCAAGTGCCTGGTTTATCAATTATGAAAAGGAAATACTATAATTTTGAACTCACCTGTTATAAATATTCTTTCGCTTATTACTAACGCATTATCAAGACCGGAGAGGAAGATAGTTAGCGCCATGAGAGACGGGACGTACAACATTACCGCAAACAAACCATAAAATCTACGCTGCCACGCACCAGGTAACCAACGTTTCTGGAAGAGGGGCGGTTTTAAAAGATTTCATATCGAAATGGAAAAATATTTCAAAGAATAATCTGTAATTCTGTAGAGTAGCATGAGTCAAATATGGTTGAACAGAACTTATTTCCTATGTTTGCTGAAATTTACAGCCTTAACCCTTTTACCCCCAAAGGACGTACTGGTACGTTTCACAAAACTCATCCCTTTACCCCCATGGATGTACCGGTAAGTTCTTGCAAAAAACTGCTATTTAAATTTTTTTTTTTTTGCATATTTTTGATAATTTTTTGAGAAACTTCAGGCATTTCCCAAGAGAATGAGACCAACCTGACCTCTCTATGACGAAAATTAAGGCTGTTAGAGCAATTTTAAAAAAATATACTGCAAAATGTGCTTGAAAAAAATTAACCCCTGGGGGTTAAGGGTTGGAAACTTCCAAATAGCCTGGGGGTAAAAGGGTTAACAGACATTTATGGTTAGGCTGGAGGAACGTAGAGAGTAGAGGTCCCCTTTTTTGTTTTGTTTCTTGTTGATGTCGGCTACCCCCCAAAATTGGGGGAAGTGCCTTTGGTATATGGATAGGGGGATGGATGGTATAATACAATATTTCCAAATACTAGCATAAGAAAAATGTAACATTCATATAAAACCTACTTCCCATCTCTCGAAAGTTTCAAGCTGTGATACATAATCGCCAAGCTTCTCTACGGCGATGCCGAAGAAATTCAAGGTTGCCCACCAAAACACGGCAGTAGAGACTCCGTGCCATATGTAAACAAAAGTAAACACTAAAGCAGTGCCTTGCAACTGCTTGATTATACTTTTATCTGAACCGACCCATGGGATGTAAATATGCCTGAAAAGCCAAAAATTTATGATTATTAACAACACAACAAACTATTTTTAAGGTTTTTTGCTTTACGTTAAAATATTGTTAGTCTATCCTTTACTGTACCAAGAATGCTTCTTAAAAATACTTCTTACAAAATACGTAATAATAACGAAAATGTTTATGACAAAGCTGTCCATGAATTCCAAAATAAAAAGTAATTACAAATTAATACAGTATTGTATATACAGAATTATATAATATCTAAAAGGTGTATTATCATGTATAAATATATATGTACTGTACAACGCTAGGCTGGAGGAACGTAGAGAGTAGAGGTTCCCTTTTTTGTTTTGTTTCTTGTTGATGTCGGCTACCCCCCAAAATTGGGGGAAGTGCCTTTGGTAGATGTATGTATGTATGTATGTACAACGCTAATAATAATCGAATGCCTGAATCTGTCAGAAAAAACATATCTAAACAATGAAAAATGTACATACTTGAGCATGAAGCGATATAGGCCATGATCAAAATATCGCCAGATATCAGAAAACCTGTAGGTCATGAGGGTACATCTCGGATGTCTTGGTGGGTCGTATCCCTCAACTCTTGCTACCACCGACGGCAGTCCATATAAAACTGGAAGATATATTAGAATGTCAAAGAAATGGTAATTTGATTTTTGCAGTAATGAAACAATATTTTATGTGAATAATTCCCTCCAACGAAACAATTTAAGATTTTATCATAGAATTCTGAATTGTTCTATTTATTAACCCTTTTACCCCCAGGCTCTTTGGAAATTTCCAACCCTTAACCCCCAAGGGGTTATTTTTTTCCCAGCACATTTTGCAGTATATTTTTTTTAAATTGCTCTAACAGCCTTAATTTTTGTCATAGAGAGGTCAGGTTGGTCTCATTCTCTTGGAAAATGCCTGAATTTTCTCAAAAAATTATCAAAAATATGCAAAAAAAAATTCTATAGCATTTTTTTGCAAGGATATACCAGTACGTCCTTTGGGGGTAAAAGGGTTAATATATTAAAAATGGTATGGTGCATGGTAACCTTTTCTTTAAATGACCCTGCACCTGCTGTTGCTGTTCTTAAAATATTTAATTTTTCCTTGTTTCCTTTCCTCACTGGGCTATTATCCCTGCTGGGGCCCCTGGCCTTATAGCATTCTGCTTTTCCAACTGTAGTCAATTTTTTTAGCGAGACAGATTTGCACCAACTCGCAGTGGTGCCCTTTTAGATCGGAAACGTTTCCTGATCGCTGATTGGTTGGACAAGATAATTCTAACCAATCAGCAATCAGGAAACTTTTCCAAGCTAAAAGGGCACCGCTGCGAGTCGGTGCAAATACGCCTCATTAAAAGAAATTGACTATATGTACGTAGCTTAGCAAGTAGTAGTAGTAATAATAATAATAATAATAATAATAATAATAATAATAATAATAATAATAATAAGGCAATCACGGAGAATGGACGATGGAAATATGCAGTTTTAAATCACTGAAAATGTATTCCATTTTAAAAAATTTTTTAGTTTCATTTAGAATAACAATACTGTATTTAATTTAACATATGTAATACCTGTAAAAAAATATTTATAAATGACAACTCACTATCAACAAAATCTTTTAGCTAGAAGCTTACCTACATATTTGAGTTGCAGGAACGCTGCAAGGAAGTAAACAAACCCTGCCATAGACCATGAATTCATCTTTTTAACAAGTTCTGGAGTGGAATGAAGAGAACTGAAACAGAGATAAGTTAAACAAATTAATTGTAAATACAATATTGTAAATGAAAGGTAAATATGAGAAATTCAAATTTTCCTTTAAAAGCTGCAACTTATTTTCTTAGAAATAAATAAAAAGGAATGTGAAAATGCTGTCGAGTTGTACATTTTATCCAGTATAAATACTAACAGTGATATCTCTCTTATCACCAAAGGGTCTCGGTCAGATTATCTCTCTCACACTTATTTAAATCCCTTTTTCCTTATCCCAGATAGCCTGTGAAAACCATGTTGTGAACTCTTTGATTTATCTCTCTTCTTATCTTCCTAGTTTAATGTTTACTGCACAGTTAAAGCCTTTTACCCCCGGGGTATTTGGAAATTTCCAACCCTTAACCCCCAGGGGGTTATTTTTTTCCCAGCACATTTTGCAGTATATATTTTTTTAAATTGCTCTAACAGCCTTAAATTTTGTCATAGAGAGGTCAGGTTGGTCCCATTCTCTTGGAAAATGCCTGAAGTTTCTCAAATATTTATCAAAAATATGCAAAAAAAATTTTAAATAGCAGTTTTTTGCAAGGACGTACTGGTACGTCCATGGGGGTAAAGGGATGAGTTTTGTGAAACGTACCAGTACGTCCTTTGGGGGTAAAAGGGTTAAAGCCTTTATGCCTAGTTTAAATGCAGTGCAGTGCTGATGTGCCTGCATAGCTCGTAAATTGTAACTGATATACGTAGTACAAATAGATAAACAGTAAAGTAAATATAATAATAGTTTTCTTGCATGGGATTATTGTAAAACTGACAATGGGTCCCATTATCCTGATTTTAACTCCTGAGAAATTAAATGTACTCGAGTTTTAGTGTGGTTTAAGCTATATCCATAATGCAGTAGCTTTAAAAACTTAAAACTTGATTACTGATGGTGTATATGGATTTTGCTTTTGAATTTTATTAAATTGTAGTGTATAAAGAGCCATTTTTTATTCAAGTATGTAACAGACTTTTGAATTAGCGAGCATTGCTGGAATTTTCACCAACTTATAGTGAATTGTAATAATCCTGCATCACTGAATTTTGTACTTGAAATGTTATGATACAAATACAGATAGCATGCAAGTTGTTCATTGCTTCCTTAACTGGAACAGTTCAGAAATAACAAATTTTATGTCATTTGTAATTTTCCTAGCCATAAAAAAAAAGTCCTTAATAATAGGGATGTCTTCAGCATCACTGAAATAGCCATTAAGTCATTAACAAGGACTGTAGTTGGTTAAAGACAGATGGCATTTGGGGAACTCCTTAACACACGTGTCACAGAATAGCCACTTTTGCCTTTAAAAGTTTAAAGGCCACTCATAAATGGCAGAGGCAAAGGACAGTGACATTGCCTTATCAAGCAGGACAATTCCCTAGAGACTGATCATATATACATATGATCAGCGCCCAAGGCCCCTCTCCACTCAAGCTAGGACCAACGAGGGCCAGGCAATGGCTGCTGATGACTCAGCAGATAGAGGTATAGGCTTCTCCAAACACCCCTTCCTTAGCTCACAAGGATAGTGAGGTTGCAGCGACTAAAGCCACTATCGAGTCTGAGCGGGATTTGAACCCCAGTCTGCCGTTCACCAGTCAGGGACGTTACCGCATAGTCCTAGGACTAGAACTAAGAGTGGAGGTTAAGGTGGAAAATTTACTCTATACAACTTGCAAGGCTGGTATCGTGGGTGGGTGGCAGAGGGGAAGAGGGGGGTAGGGGGAGGGAAAGGCGACACAGCTATGGCCGACTTTAGAGAAAGTGTCCTGTGCGATTTTACCAGATATGTCAACATAGAAGTACACTAAAATAGCCCTTCCATAATCATGAATAAAGACTAGAATTGCAAGTGTCTCAGTTGGTTGTGAGGATAGATGTGAGGAGAGCTACATCTAGGTTGGGGTGTTGGGTGGTGGGAAAGGGGGGGGGGAATAATGCCTCAAGTAAGGAATGTTGCCATTGGCTAAAGTGTGTGATGTGATTATGCAGGTAACATGAACACACACTAAAATACAAGTTACACAATCAGGAATAGAGGCTAGAATCCCAAAGTTTTTGTTGTTTGGCTGAAGGAAGGAAGGGTTAAAATCAAGGGGAGGAGGTTTTTTAATAAATTATCCTTAGGTGTGATATACGACCAGGTGTTGTACTCTTTGGTTGGATAAATAAATAATTTTAACGTTTTACATTTGCAAAGGAAGTTTGTGGTATGACATACATCATTGCACTGAGCATGTATTGACGTACAACAGGCCATTGTAGTAAAGGGGTTAATTGACTGGAATTGGCGTTCACATTCACCAGTTACCAGTGGAAAAAGATGTCACTGTCTTACCCGTCTCACCTTGCTGACAGACCCCAAAGGTATTGGATGGTGAGAAAACTCGATAGCGGCCCGAAAGTGAGCAGCAATAGGAGTTACACCAAGATCACGAGCGCTAATTGACTCGATAGGTACTGGTTGGTGTGTGATCTCTGATTGGGCCATGTTGGCATAGTGATTCTGCTATACCAGGCTTACGATTGTACTGGTTGATACATGAACTCCGAATTGGTAAGAGCTAAGTTCCAATCACTAAGCTCTGCATTGGCATGGAAAGCTAAGCACTGATTAGCAACACTTCATACCGCTAAAAGGAAATAGTGAGAATGAAACCCACCTCAGCCTATTGTTCAGTGCTAGAAATCAGCCTGTGGTAGGACCATTCTCTTGCAACTGATGAAACTACTGTGGCTGTGACACCAGCCACCTCATTACTAACAGACACCGAAAGTATCAGTTGATGTAAAAAATCTGTTTTAGGCAAGATGAGGTAACAGGAACAATATCCCTATAAGCTTATTATACAATTCTGAAGATGTGTTCGTAGAAGAAAAGCGCACATACTACTGATAAAACAAGGTGGTGGTCACACAAGGCTTACGATCACTAACCAACCCTGAATGTACTGGTCGGAGGGTGAGTTCTGTATGGAACAGAGTATGCACAAGGTTAAACTTTACTTTTACTTTGACGGCTGTTTTTCCGGTCCCATACAGCAGGGGAACCCCACTCTCTACAAGACCTCCACTGTCGTTTTACCTTGTTCGTTCAGAGTTATTTAACGTTTCATATCACACATTGTTCATTTACTGTTAAATCATCACTGTTATATGACTGATGAAATACGAAAGTCTTCAGTTTCCTCCAATTTTGTATCGATAGAAAAAGGAATGGTGGGATACCTCCTCCTCATCTCTCATCTCCCTCACGCCAGCCGTGACTCTCCTCAACGGTAAAGTTAAGATTTAATTTGTCAATTATTCAAATTTTTAATTGGGAATGATTAATTTTCATTCACTACTGAAGTTAGGAATTATAAAATGTTCATATTACAAAACCTTTAAAGATAAGTGTCTTCAGTATACTAAATGTACTTATGGACTGGTGGAGTCCATAAAGCAAGTTTCATTTATTTCTTATGGGAAAATTGTTTAAGAAGAGGAGCACTGAAGGTTGTGAGGTTGCTTCCTGAATGAATTAAACCCATAAACTGAAGAACTATTGTATATGAAAGCTTCAGTTCTTTTAAAGTAAAAAGAAAACTACGAATTTTATGAAAATTGACAATAATTCACTTTTTTTTTTTGGCAACTCACACAGTCACAAAACAAGTAGAGAAAAGATAATACTTACTGAGCATAAAAATGATACAAGATGAAATGTGTGAAATTCATCCAAAATAAAAATCTTGCAATTTGCAGCATTGCTGATAATACCCTTCTGACTGTCCAAACTCGATAGGGTTCCAAAAGCTGAAAAGAAAAGTAAAATTTTTATCAAAGTTCCAAAAGAAAAAAAAAGAGAGAGAGAGAGAGAGAGAGAGAGAGAGAGAGAGAGAGAGAGAGAGAGAGAGAGAGAGAGAGAGAGAGAGAGAGCATATATAAAATTTACTTTACTAAAATACAAGTTACATTAAAGAACACACCTACACATATACTACATTTTATCATACTTTGTATTAATCATATGAATAATTGAGCTCCCTCTCTCATAAATAGTATTTAAAATTAACATTGACTGAATGTTTATCAAAAAGTTTAAAAAACACAACTCATTATCACATTCCACAAACATTCAAAACCAGTAAGTATTAAAAGATGTTTCCTGAGAAAAGGGCTATGCTTTCTTTTACAATACATAATTTATATTTTGGAAACAAACCCTCTAAAGAATTTTGTATATTCAGGACTGAAAAGGGATTTTGACGAAAAAAAAATCTATTTCTAGGCGAGGAACTTGTGTCGCCTAGTGAAATGCTCCTCTTGCACCATTTCTAAGGCATAGTTATTGCTGAATATACCAGAAAAAAAAAAGAGATGCAAGGAATGCCAGGAATAAACCTAGCTCGCTCACTCATTGAGTGTCGGTATAGAAAACTGGGGTGTGAATGAACCACGACCATAGATCCCTCACCAATTAGACCTCTCCTTCATCAACATCCCCCTCTCTACCCCTACATCTCCCCACCCCCCATCCTCATTCCTCCTCAGCACTTGCGTTGGTCATACATGTTTTGTTTTGCTCTGTGTTGTTTTATGTTTTTTGGAAGATGTCCGACATTTTAGAGATCCCTACTCCCAAGTTGAGTATTATATTTGTCTGTTTGGGATTTCTAGGTAGCGACACTTATTATTCTTAACCGTGTTTGGTATATGGTAGCTATCTTAACAGAGAACTGTAAACAAAATACTTATTTATTCCAAGCAGCTGCCGACTTAAAGGATGTCAATTATTTACAAAAGATTGGATAAGATTATGAACTTACGCCATATAGTCCGGTGCTGTGGCATGCGAGCCCATTCAGCACCAAAGTGCAACAGGAGGCAAACCCAGCAGTAAGAAGGTATAAAGAAGGATGTGGGAATGCAGGTCAAATAGATGTATATAAAGAGTCTGAGGTCGGGGATAGTGTGAGGTCGGGAGCCAAATGAAGGATGAAAAGACCCTCTAGTAATGCCTGTAAGGAGAGTGAGGGCAAGGGCCAAATTAAGGCTGAAAAGACCCTCAAGTAATGCCTGCAAAGAGAGCGAGATCAGGGGCCAAATGAAGGCTGAAAAGACCCTTAAGTAATGCCTGCAAAGACCCTCAAGTAATGCCTGCAAAGAGAGTGAGGTCAGGGGCCAAATAAAGGATGAAAATACCCTCAAGAAATGGCAGCAAAGAGAGTGAGGTCAGGAGCCAAATGAAGGATGAAAATAACCTCAAGTAATGGCAGCAAAGAGTGTGATGTCAGGGGCCAAATGAAGGATGAAAAGACCCTCAAGTAATGCCTGCAAAGAGAGTGAGGTCAGGGGACAAATGAAGGCTGAAAAGACCCTTAAGTAATGCCTGCAAAGACCCTCAAGTAATTCCTGCAAAGAGAGTGAGGTCAGGGGCCAAATGAAGGATGAAAATACCCTCAAGTAATGGCAGCAAAGAGTGTGAGGTCAGGGGCCAAATGAAGGATGAAAAGACCCTCAAGTAATGCCTGCAAAGAGAGCGAGATCAGGGGCCAAATGAAGGCTGAAAAGACCCTTAAGTAATGCCTGCAAAGACCCTCAAGTAATGCCTGCAAAGAGAGTGAGGTTAGTGGCCAAATAAAGGCTGAAAAGACCCTGAAATAATGCCTGCAAAGAGAGTGAGGTTAGTGGCCAAATGAAGGCTGAAAAGACCCTGAAATAATGCCTGCAAAGAGAGTGAGGGCAGTGGCCAAATGAAGGCTGAAAAGACCCTGAAGTAATGCCTGCAAAGAGAGTGAGGTCAGGGGCCAAATGAAGGATGAAAAGACCCTCAAGTAATGCCTGCAAAGAGAGTGAGGTCAGTGGCCAAATGAAGGATGAAAAGACCCTCAAGTAATGCCTGCAAAGAGAGTGAGGTCAGGGGCCAAATGAAGGCTGAAAAGACCCTCAAGTAATGCCTGCAAAGAGAGTGAGGTCAGTGGCCAAATGAAGGATGAAAAGACCCTCAAGTAATGCCTGCAAAGAGAGTGAGGTCAGTGGCCAAATGAAGGATGAAAAGACCCAAGTAATGCCTGCAAAGAGAGTGAGGTAAGGGGCCAAATGAAGGATGAAAAGACCCTTAAGTAATGCCTGTAAAGAGAGTGAGGTAAGGGGCCAAATGAAGGCTGAAAAGACCCTCAAGTAATGCCTGCAAAGAGAGCAAGATCAGGGGCCAAATGGAGGCTAAAAAACCCTCAAGTAATGCCTGCAAAGAGAGTGAGGTTAGGGGCCAAATGAAGGATGAAAATACCCTCAAGTACTGCCTGCAAAGAGAGTGAGGTCAGTGGACAAATGAAGGATGAAAAGACCCTCAAGTAATGCCTGCAAAGAGAGTGAGGTCAGGGGCCAAATAAAGGATGAAAAGACCCTTAAGTAATGCCTGTAAAGAGATTGAGGTAAGGGGCCAAATGAAGGCTGAAAAGACCCTCAAGTAATGCCTGCAAAGAGAGTGAGGTCAGGGGCCAAATGAAGGATGAAAATACCATCAAGTAATGCCTGCAAAGAGAGTGAGGTTAGGGGCCAAATGAAGGATGAAAAGACCCTCAAGTAATGCCTGCAAAGAGAGTGAGGTAAGGGGCCAAATGAAGGCTGAAAAGACCCTCAAGTAATGCCTGCAAAGAGAGTGAGGTTAGGGGCCAAATGAAGGATGAAAAGACCCTCAAGTAATGCCTGCAAAAAGAGTGAGGTTAGGGGCCAAATGAAGGATGAAAAGACCCTCAAGTAATGCCTGCTAAGAGAGTGAGGTAAGGGGCCAAATGAAGGATGAAAAGACCCTCAAATAATGCCAGCAAAGAGAGTGAGGTTAGGGGCCAAATAAAGGATGAAAAGACCCTCAAGTAATGCCTGCAAAGAGAGTGAGGTCAGGGGCCAAATGAAGGCTGAAAATACCCTTAAGTAATGCCTGCAAAGAGAAAAACATCAGGGGCCAAATGGAGGCTGAAAAAACCCTCAAGTAATGCCTGCAAAGAGAGTGAGGTCAGGGGCCAAATGAAGGCTGAGAAGACCCTTAAGTAATGCCTGCAAAGAGAGCGAGATCAGGGGCCAAATGAATGATGAAAAGACCCTCAAATAATGCCTGCAAAGAGAATGAGGTGAGGGGCCAAATGAAGGCTGAAAAGACCCTCAAATAATGCCTGCAAAGAGAATGAGGTGAGGGGCCAAACGAAGGATGAAAAGACCCTCAAGTAATGCCTGCAAAGAGAGCGAGATCAGGGGCCAAACGAAGGATGAAAAGACCCTCAAGTAATGCCTGCAAAGAGAGCGAGATCAGGGGCCAAACGAAGGATGAAAAGACCCTCAAGTAATGCCTGCAAAGAGAGTGAGGTTAGGGGCCAAATGAAGGATGAAAAGACCCTCAAATAATGCCTGCAAAGAGAATGAGGTGAAGGGCCAAATGAAGGCTGAAAAGACCCTCAAATAATGCCTGCAAAGAGAATGAGGTGAGGGGCCAAATGAAGGCTGAAAAGACCCTCAAGTAATGCCTGCAAAGAGAGCGAGATCAGGGGCCAAACGAAGGATGAAAAGACCCTCAAGTAATGCCTGCAAAGAGAGCGAGATCAGGGGCCAAACGAAGGATGAAAAGACCCTCAATTAATACCTGCAAAGAGAGTGAGGTTAGGGGCCAAATGAAGGATGAAAAGACCCTCAAATAATACCTGCAAAGAGAATGAGGTGAGGGGCCAAATGAAGGCTGAAAAGACCCTCAAATAATGCCTGCAAAGAGAATGAGGTGAGGGGCCAAATGAAGGCTGAAAAGACCCTCAAATAGTGCCTGCAAAGAGAGTGAGGTCAGGGGCCAAATGAAGTCTGAAAATACCCTCAAGTAAAGCCTGCAAAGAGAGTGAAGTACGCGGAGTGCAACGATGGCAGCACCCTCTTCAAGGCATTTAAAAAAATCATAACCAAATAGAGAGACAAAGGTCTGTCTATTAAAAACTGAAATAGGTCATCTGCATTAGTGTCAAAAGATCTAAGAGGCAGTGTTTGGGTCAACCACTTGGAAGAAGTGTCTCATTTAGGAATCATAAAGACAATTCTGCATGGCTGTCCAAAGATAACACATCTAGAACTCCAAGAAATTATAAACAAAGCAAACCTTCTGGACATTAAAAACCAGTCAGGACAACTACCTCATGCCATCGTCAAATGGGACAAGTCAAGTCTCCAAGGGTAACCTATAATTCCACCAGACTCTAAGCTCCCTGAAGGAAGGATGAAATAATAGACTCTGGTGAATCTTGCATCAAAGAGACCAATAATCCTGACAGGTTGGTCACCATGTAGTCTACTCCAAGTGAGAAAGCAAGGCAAATGGACAAGATCCCAGAATCTCAAGAGTAAGATAGGCAAAAGCATTAGTGGAAAGTTCTTGAAGCCTATCTGAGGTGCAGGGGTCTTCCACTAGATAACTATGTCTTAAAAACCATGATCCTCCTTCCTTATTCTTTTCTCAAACCAGTTGAGGTTACCTATGCTGATTATAGGTTGCTTGCTCTAGAGACTCATGAGCTCCATATGTTGCTTCATGTTATTTTTTCAAACATACATACATACATATACCAAAGGCACTTCCCCCAATTTTAGGGGGTAGCCGACATCAACAAGAAACAAAACAAAACAGGGGACCTCTACTCTCTACGTTCCTCCAGCCTAACCAGGGACTCAGCTGAGTTCAGCTGGTACTGCTAGGGTGCCACAGCCCAACCTCCCACATTTCCACCACAGATGAAGCTTCATACTGCTGAGTCCCCTACTGCTGCTACCTCCGCGGTCATCTAAGGCACTGGAGGAAGCGGCAGGGCCTACCGGAACTGCGTCACAATCACTCGCCATTCATTCCTATTTCTAGCACACTCTCTTGCCTCTCTCACATCTATCCTCCTATCACCCAGAGCTTTCTTCACACCATCCATCCACCCAAACCTTGGCCTTCCTCTTGTACTTCTCCCATCAACTCTTGCATTCATCACCTTCTTTAGCAGACAGCCATTCTCCATTCTCTCAACATGGCCAAACCACCTCAACACATTCATATCCACTCTAGCCGCTAACTCATTTCTTACACCCGTTCTCACCCTCACCACTTCGTTCCTAACCCTATCAACTCGAGATACACCAGCCATACTCCTCAGACACTTCATCTCAAACACATTCAATTTCTGTCTCTCCATCACTTTCATTCCCCACAACTCCGATCCATACATCACAGTTGGTACAATCACTTTCTCATATAGAACTCTCTTTACATTCATGCCCAACCCTCTATTTTTTGCTACTCCCTTAACTGCCCCCAACACTTTGCAACCTTCATTGACTCTCTGACGTACATCTGCTTCCACTCCACCATTTTCTGCAACAACAGACCCCAAGTACTTAAACTGATCCACCTCCTCAAGTAACTCTCCATTCAACATGACATTCAACCTTGCACCATCTTCCCTTCTCGTACATCTCATAACCTTACTCTTACCCACATTAACTCTCAACTTCCTTCTCTCACACACCCTTCCAAATTCTGTCACTAGTCGGTCAAGCTTCTCTTCTGTGTCTGCTACCAGTACAGTATCATCTGCAAACAACAACTGATTTACCTCCCATTCATGATCATTCTCGCCTACCAGTTTTAATCCTCGTCCAAGCACTCGAGCATTCACCTCTCTCACCACTCCATCAACATACAAGTTAAACAACCACGGCGACATCACACATCCCTGTCTCAGCCCCACTCTCACCGGAAACCAATCGCTCACTTCATTTCCTATTCTAACACATGCTTTACTACCTTTGTAGAAACTTTTCACTGCTTGCAACAACCTTCCACCAACTCCATATAACCTCATCACATTCCACATTGCTTCCCTATCAACTCTATCATATGCTTTCTCCAGATCCATAAACGCAACATACACCTCCTTACCTTTTGCTAAATATTTCTCGCATATCTGCCTAACTGTAAAAATCTGATTCATACAACCCCTACCTCTTCTAAAACCACCCTGTACTTCCTAAGTTACTGCTATTCAAGTTACAGCAAATGAAAGTAATAGACTTATTAAAAGAAAACATTATACATGTAATTTCAGGCGATTATAAATGAAACTATAAAGAGCGATTACTCGAGTGCCGTAAGTGGATGAGATCATGATGAGGGGTAGATGGGGATAGTTTGGGCATACTCATTGCACTCCAAAAGAAAGATTAGTTCACCAAACGTTTAGCTGGGCTGCACAAAGCACTAGAAGAGTTGGAAGACCCAGGCCTAAATGGTTGAGGCCTATGAAGCGTAAAGTAGGAGATGCTGAATTTAGAAGTACTGTATTGAATTAAAAGCTCAAGATAGAGATGACTGGCAAATTCTAAACCAACACCCTTTGTGTTAATAGGCGTAGGAGGAGATGATGATGATGATGATGAAGAAACGCTCTGTTGGCTTTAGCATTGGTTAACCACTTAAGAGAATTACATGTGTTGATGATTGAGGTAAGCTTTAGGGAGCACAATATGATCTTGTCTTTTATACCTCCCTTCAAGGCCCCCAAAAAGAGGTCTTACGAAGGAAAATTTATTTTGCGACAGGTGCTGTGAGAATTTAAGACTAAGAATCTACCTCAATTTTTTTCCATCCCTTTGCTAAAAGTGGATGAAGACAGTTCAGTGGAGAATAGTTTTCTTTGTCCAGTAAGAGCTGTACAGTAGTATTTGGACAAACAAATTGTAGTAGAGGTAGTATTGCAATTTTGTTCTTTGTGTAGATTATTGTATATATTATCTTTCATATATGCACCCTTTACAATTCATAAACTCTGTCCGTTACAAACGCATGCGCATGAGTCACGCTGTCAGCACTCCGTGCATGCGCATAGAGAGTCTTCTTGCTTCTCTTGGCACGAGTTGTATGCCTTGCAGAGCGCCACTGTTCATAACCCCTTGCTGTATGGAATAAATGCAATCTACGACTCGGGATTTTACTTCTCCATCCCTGCAATCATCTGTCTTCATCTACAAGACTTCATTACCTATCACCACTTTGGATTGAAGGTCCCTAATCCCTACTAGGCATAAATGTTCTGGCATTCCCTGTTAAAAAATTTGACCACAGAAGCACACAAGGAATTATATTAAAAAACTATAAAGGTGCATAAAATTAGGGGCACAGCTACTTCCCTGATTTTTTGTAGAAATCTTTCTTTGGAAAAACTTTAGCAGCAGCTCAATAGCATACCAAGTCAATGTTGGCAAAACATATTAAAAAAAAAGAAAACTAAAGTAAAGTACTGTATTTTTAATTACTTTAGTAAACAGTCAGGAATCCCATACTTTGAATCATAACTCAAACTGTTTATCAAAGTAAGCTAGACAAGTAATCTAGACTATAATAGTAACCCTTAACCTCGTTGCATTACTTATATAGAAATTTATCCTTCTCTTTCCTTCAATTGTGCCTCACCTCCAAAAGTGTGGGAGTCAGAGATAAGAACATCAGTGAAGATTTATGAAAAAATAAGAATTTTGATAGTAAAATTTCTTATTTCTAAACTCACCTGATCTTCATAAACATAGCGATCTTCCTTCCCCATTCACTCATAGTATCAAGAGGAGGAATAATGTCTACTTTGAAACTGAAAGTTTGCTACTTAACACAGCAACCTGGGCTCCCTACCACTTACTGCTAGAGGACTCTATTCTTTTGTTTATCAAGAGGAGGAATAATGTCTACTTTGAAACTGAAAGTTTGCTACTTTACACAGCAACCTGGGCTCCCTACCACTTACTGCTAGAGGACTCTATTCTTTCGTTAAGGGCATGTACTTATTGAAGAGAAAGAAAATGGTTAAAATTTAAAACTTTTTAAACTTTACAGTCAAATATTCATTAAACCAGGCTTATGGAGAAGCAATATGAACCTCAGGAGAGTATAAAAATGAGAAATTCGATTATCAAAAAAATGTTATTTTCCTTAGTAAAATAAATTTTTGAATATACTTACCCGATGATCATATAGCTGCATCCCTGCTGCCCGACAGAAAAAACCTAAGGGCGGAATACGCCAGCGATCGCTATACAGGTGGGGGTGTACATCAACAGCGCCATCTGTCAAGTAGGTACTCAAGTACTCGATGTCAACAAAGAACCAATTTTCTCCTCTGTCCCACTGGTTCTCTATTGGGGAGGAAGGGTGGGTCCTTTAATTTATGATCATCGGGTAAGTATATTCAAAAATTTATTTTACTAACGAAAATAACATTTTTCAATATCAAACTTACCCGATGATCATATAGCTGATTCACACCCAGGGGGGTGGGTAGAGACCAGCATTACAAGTTGACATTATGAGCTAAGTATTCCGTATTTCATTTTAGCAGTTATTCAAAATAACAAGCATAAAATAAATAAGTACCTGGTAAGGAAGACGACTTGAACAATTACTCTGCCTTTTTAAGTACGTCTTCCTTACTGAGCCTCGCGATCCTCATAGGATGCTGAGCGACTCCTAGGAGCTGAAGTATGAAGGGTTGCAACCCATACTAAAGGACCTCATCAAAACCTCTAATCTAGGCGCTTCTCAAGAAATGATTTTGACCACCCGCCAAATCAAGTAGGATGCGAAAGGCTTCTTAGCCTTCCGGACAACCCAAAAATATTTCAAGAGAAAGATTAAAAAGGTTCTGGAATTAGGGAATTGTAGTGGTGGAGCCCCCACCACTACTGCACTCGTTGCTACGAATGGTCCCAGAGTGTAGCAATTCTCGTAAAGAGACTGGACATTCTTAAGATAAAAGACGCGAACACTGATTTGCTTTTCCAATAGGTTGCGTCGAATATATTTTGCAGAGATCTATTTTGTTTAAAGGCCACGGAAGTTGTGACAGCTCTAACTTCGTGTGTCCTTACCTTCCGCCAAGCTTGGTCTTCCTCATTCAGAAGGGAATGAGCTTCTCGTATTAACAGTCTGATAAAAATAGGATAAAGAATTCTCTGACATAGGCAAAGATGGATTCTTAACTGAACACCATAAAGCTTCAGACGGGCCTCGTAAAGGTTTTAAAATAGAACTTAAGAGCTCTTACAGGACATAATACTCTTTCTAGTTCATTTCCAACCATACGATAAGTTTGGAATATCGAACGATATTGGTCAAGGCCGAGAAGGCAGCTCGTGTTTGGCTAGAAAACCAAGATGTAGAACATGTAGCCGTTTCGGATGAGAATCCGATGTTCTTGCTGAAGGCATGAATCTCACTGACTCTTTTAGCTGTGGTTAAGCATATCAGGAAAAGAGTCTTAAAGGTGAGATCTTTCAGGGAGGCTGATTGAAGTGGTTCGAACCTGTCTGACATAAGGAATCTTAGAACCACGTCTAAATTCCAACCAGGTGTAACCAAACGACGCTCCTTCGTGGTCTCAAAAGACTTAAGGAGGTCCTGTAGATCTTTATTGTTGTAAAGATCTAAGCCTCTGTGACGGAAGACTGATGCCAACATGCTTCTGTAACCCTTGATAGTGGGAGCTGAAAGAGATCGCTCTTTCCTCAGATATAAGAGGAAGTCAGCTATCTGAGTTACAGAGGTACTGGTCGAGGATACGGATACTGACTTGCACCAGTTTCGGAAGATTTCCCACTTCGATTGGTAGACTCTAAGGGTGGATGTTCTCCTTGCTCTAGCAATCGCTCTGGTTGCCTCCTTCGAAAAACCTCTAGTTCTCGAGAGTCTTTCGATACTCTGAAGGCAGTGAGACGAAGAGCGTGGAGGCCTTGGAGTACCTTCTTTATGCGTGGCAGACGTAGCAGGTCCACCCTTAGGGGAAGAGTTCTGGGAACGTCTACTAGCCATCGAAGTACCTCGGTAAGTTATTCTCTCGCGGGCCAGAGGGAAGCAACTAGCGTCAACTTTGTCCCTTCGTGAGAGGCGAACTTCTGCAGTACCTTGTTGACAATCTAGAATGGAGGGAATGCATATAGATGTAGATGAGACCAATCTAGTAGAAAGGCATCTATAAGAACTACTGCTGGGTCCGGGATAGGTGAGCAAAGTATTGAGAGCCTCTTGGACATCGAGGTTGCGAAGAGATCTATGGTTGGCTGGCCCCAGGTGACCCAAAGTCTCTTGCATACATCCTTGTGGAGGGTCCAATATGTTGGAATTATTGTCCCTTCCTACTGAGACAATCTGCTAAGACATTCAAGTTGCCTTGGATGAAACTCGTTACTAGTGAAAAGTCTAGACCTGTTGAACAGGAGAGGAGGTCACTTGCGAACTCGTACCATGTCAGAGAGTAGGTCCCTCCTTGCTAGGAGATGTACATCAAAGCAGGGAGTTGACCGTGTTCACCTCCACTACTTTGCCTTGAAGGAGAGACCTGAAGCTTTTCCAGGTCAGACGTACTGCCAGAAGCTTCTTGCAGTTGAAATGCATTGTCCTTTGACTCGAGTTCCATAATCCCGAGCATTCCCTACCGCCTAAGGTCGCACCCCAGCCTACGTCCGATGCGTCTGAGAAGAGAACGTGGTTGGGAGTCTGAACAGTCAGGGGAAGACCCTTTCAAAGGTTGATAAAGTCCTTTCATCAAGTCAGACCAGACTTATCTTCCGGAAACCGGGATCGAGCCCGCTTCTAGCGTCTTGTCCTTTTCCAGAGAAGAGCTAGATGATACCGAAGAGGACGGAGGTGTAGTCTTCCAAGTGACACCAATTGAACCACGGATGACAGTGTCCTAATCCGACTCATCCACAGCCTGACAGGGCCGTGTTCCTTCTTCAGCATCTTCTGGATGGATAGCAGGGCTGGGGGTTGATCGTCTTGTTCAGCCATGTCCTCATCAGAGGGTTCCTCATCCGAAACTGATGAGGAAACGGCAACGGAGTGGGCAACGTCCGACTCGCTGAATCCGGTCGCACTGGTGGATGCGTGACGGAGCCGGACACAAGATCATGGAACTGCTGCACAGTCTGTGAACTGTCAACCATGGGGACGCGAGGAAGTACAGCGACAACCCGAAACTGTCTAGACTGTCTGGGTTGTGCAGACAACCCCTTATCGGGTTGCTGAGGTTGCCGCACTGCGTCACAACAAGTCACCTCTGCTGGTTGTTGAACCTCTTCCTAGTGACACACTGAACGTCCACAACCACCTCCGAGAGTCGCTTAACGTCAACGTGCGACTGGCAACCCACACTGGGTCGCACCGGTGGAGGAACCATCTCAACTGGCGGACGTGAGTAGGATACCTCAGCGTCAACAGGGCGTACAACCAACCGGTAGGAAGGTTGTTGGCTAGAAGGTTCTTCTCCGTAAAAAATCCTCTATCAAGGACTAAGCTTGGACTGCATGTCTTGCAACAAAGCCCAAGGTCTATGGGAGCAGGTGTGGCAACAGACGGGGTTAGCGACTGAAGCGGAACCATTTACCATCCCTGGAAGCATGTTATGCTTAAATTAAAGTCCATAGGAGGCTAAGCAGCTTAAGGCTCCTCTCCAAATGACTGAGTCCTCAAGGGAATATCAGAAGGAGGGAGAACAGCACTTTCTCATCTACAGGAACCATGTCCGAGAAAAGCTAGGTTATCTCAGTGAGGGTTTCACTGGTGCATAAGCAGCAGACCAGAAGGCAACGTTATGTAACTGCTTGACAGTCTGTGAACTATCAAAAACTGAACTGTCAACCACAACAGGTGCGTGAGGACATACAGCACTGGTGCATTAGTAGCAGACCAGAAGGCAACGTCATGTAACTGCTTGACAGTCTGTGAGTTGGCAACAACCAAAGCTGTGTGGGGGAGCCTCAACTCCTGACTGACTAGTCTGCTGCGGGCGAGTGGCGGTAACCACAGTGTATTGCGGAGGCTGACACACCGTGTCAAAACACAGCAGCTTGTGGTAGCTCACGCACGGCAACGGAGTGCTCCGTGTGTCTGTGGGAGTCAGCATGCGTCTGGCAGGGTCGACTGCGCATGGGTGGAGGAGCTCTCACAACAAGAGTGTGGGAGCAGGCAGCCATGCTGGGCGCACAACCGTGGCAGGCTGTAGGCCAACGGGTGCATCGTCAACCTTCTCCGCAGTCGGAGTGTGGGAGCTGGCAACAACAAAAGCGGAGTGCTGGTGCGTGGGAGGGACTGCCGTGGGTTGCGGAGCATGCCGCATTGCGTCAAAACTCGCCAGCTTGACAGCACCTTCCCACTGCTGATGCGGTAGCTCACGCATGTCAACGGAGGGTGCAGCATGAACATGCGTCTGGCAGGGTCGACTGCGCATCGGTGGTGGAGCTCTCACAGGTGGAGTGTGGGAGCAGGCAGCCGCAGTATCTGCTGAGCGCACAACCGTGGCAGGTTGTAGGTTAACAGGTGCAGTGTCAACCTTCTCAGCACGATACTCCTGCATGAAGGAAGCAAGCTGAGACTGCATAGTCTGCAGCATGGACCACTAGGGTCTACAAAAGACGGCAACAAACGGAGCTACTGTCCGTTGTGACTGAGGGTCTAAAACAGCTGGTGCGGCAACAGACGGAGTTACTGCCTGTTGCGGTACCACCTTGCCTCTCTTGGGAGGTGTGCAGTCGTCGGATGACTGCAGCGAGTCCGAACTGACCCAGTGGCTACACCTAGGCCGTTGGACTTGCGCGGAAGGGACCGACTTGCACTTAAAAAGCTGCAAGATTTGGTCCATGGTTTCTACGAGAAACCTCTTCCGCAGACGAGGAATAAATGGGCTCTCTCGTCTTTGTGTGGGTGGGGCGATCACGTCGGCAACGTGTGTAGATACACCCGAAACCACCGAGGGAAACGTCTGTTCGTCGATCAAGGCCTGTGGAACCCATAAGTCGTTCGACATTACTTCTCCCCTGGGCTTGGGAGCTTGTAAGAGGTCCCGGACTAGGTGAACAACTGGCACGAACAGACGAACCCTCGAACGCAACACTGTAACACTTTGCGCATATCACTTTATCACTTTTGATTTTCTGTTTGCACTTATTTCACTGAAATCAAAACTTTAAGTGATTTGTACCTGAAACACGCAATCCTATCCTTCATTAAAAGGTAGTAATTGCGAAAACAGTTTTACAATGCAACAGAAAAACATAATTAAAGATAAAGAATTCAGTGGCTGGAAAAGAGACTAAACACTAGATCAAATAAACTACGTTTAAAATCTCTCACCGCATAAAGCCTGGGAACAAGAATAAAACTCTAGAAACGTTTTACCTTCTTCCCCTACAGCGACTAGGGAGAAGAGTAAAAAACGAGAACAACGTTACCCGCTTGAACGAAACGTTTATTCTCCTCTCTCTCCCTCCGTCTCTATCTCTCTCTCTCTTCTCTCTTGACTTAGAACCTGAGAGAAGAGCCCAATTATATATCGTTAAAACATATTATTTGCTAAAGGAAAAAACTGAAAGGTTTCCCAAATAAAAAGTTCCTTTATTAGAATTTAAACCATTTAAGCTAAGAAAGAATGAACAAAACGCTAGAATCGGTTTACTCTTACTGCAACGTGAAACCGTGAAATACTCTCTCTCTATCGTAACGATAGAGCGCATGTTGAACGTTCTGAACGTCAACAACTGCGGAGACTAAACTAAACGTTAGTTCATCTTTGAAAACAGTACGAGACTATCAAAGAAATTCTTTCAAAAACATTAAAATTAAAAAAGTATAAATTCTTAAAAGGTAAATACGATATGACGGGCTCAATGTTAATTAACTTCGGTTCCAAGTAAGGACCGCCTACTATTAGGAAAGGTCGCATATAAACAAACATAAAAATTAATTTTTATAAGTTTATAATAAATGGAAAGTTAATCGAAGAGGCCTATAAAGGCGGAGAGATATAAAATAAATAGATCTATAACTTGTTAAGCAAAATTACCAAAAACCTAAACACACTTCCGTCTAAGGGAAGGGTCGGCCATTTAAAAGTGAAAGAGAGTCCATACTCTCTTCGTCACCAACACTTCCGTCTAAGGGAAGGGTCGGCCATTTAAAAGTGAAAGAGAGTCCATACTCTCTTCGTCACCATAATTAAATCTATCCAAAACGAGTTCAAGTTTTGAAATGAAGATAAAACCCCTGCATAGCGAAAACTCAAAACTGGAATAGTGTACTTCAAAAATTTTTGTGAAAACAAATCCAGTTAGGGACGGCGTATTTAGTAGGTCTTGCCTGTGGCACGACAGAGGGAAAATTGGTTCTTTGTTGACATCGAGTACTTGAGTACCTACTTGACAGATGGCGCTGTTGATGTACACCCGCACCTGTATAGCGATCGCTGGCGTATTCCGCCCGTAGGTTTTTTCTGTCGGGCAGCAGGGATGCAGCTATATGATCATCGGGTAAGTTTGATATTGAAAATGATATTTTCAAAATAAAATAAATTTTTGAACATACTTACCCGGTAGTTATATATATAGCTATATGTCCCTGACGTCCAGTAGAAATTTCAAAACTCGCGGCAATCGCCGATTGGGTAGCCAGGTGTACCACCAGTGCACCCTCTCGGCAGGTACCTGGAACCATTCCAGTGAGTCCTCAGATCTTCCATGCCCATAGGTCTCTAGAGGGGAGGAGGGGGGAATTAAATTATATAACTACCGGATAAGTATGTTCAAAAATTTATTTTATTATGAAAATATCATTTTTAAACATCTGACTTACCCGGTAGTTATATATATAGCTTATTGACACCCTTTGTGGAGGGTCAGAGACAGCCAACATTGTTGGAATTTTACTTAAGAGTTAATAAACAAGCTTAAGGGTTCGTACCTGATAAGGAAACTGACTTCAATGAATTCTTTCATTATGTCCGCTTTCCTTATGAGATCCAGCGATCCACCCAGGGGGCTGAAGACCTCTAGGAGCTGTCAAACCAGTATAAAAACCTCTATGTGACAGGACCTCCTCCAATACCCTTGTTCTGGGCGCTCTCAAGGAACAAAATGACCACCTGACTAAAGTCAATGATTGTGGAAGAGTGTCGTCCAATCTCCTCGAACAACCATAAAAATACAAGCTTTACGAGAAGAAAAGGGTATTAGGTTACGGAAATGTACTAGGAGAACCTTTCCCCACTACTGCACTCGTTGCTACAAATGGTCTCAGAGTGTAGCAGAACTCATAGAGTCTGGACACGTTTCAAAAAGTGTGAGGTGAACACAGATTTACTCCTCCAGAAGGTTGTGTACATAATGCTTTGAAAAGACCTATTCTGCTTGAAGGCTACGGAAGTTGCCACAGCTCTGACTTCATGTGTCTAGACCTTCAAAAGCTTGAGGTCTGCCTCACTACAATGTGAATGAGCCTCCCTTATTAAGAGCCTGATGAAGAAAGAAAGTTCATTCTTTGACATGTAACGAAGGCTTTTTGATCGAGCACCAAAGAGCTTTTGACTTGTTTCGCAACTCTTTCGTTCTTTCCCGGTAGAACTTCAGGGCTCTTCCAGGGAACAGGACCTTCTCCAATTCCTCACAAACCACATCCGAAAGGTTCGGAATCTCAAAAGCCATGGGCCAGGATTGAGAAGGGCGTTCATTTTTAGCAAGGAAGCCTAGCTGCAAAGAGCAGATAGCTTTGTTATCTCTAAAGCCTATGTTCTTGTTAAAGGCATGAATCTCACTGACCCGTTTAGCTGTCGCCAGACTGACCAAAAAGAGAGTCTTCATAGTGAGGTCCTTAAATGAAGCAGAGTGCAAGGGCTCAAACCTGTCACTCATTAGGAACTGCAGGACTATATCCAGAATCCTAGCTGGTGATTCCTGGTGCCATTCCTCATTATTATTATTATTATTATTATTACTATCCAAGCTACAACCCTAGTTGGAAAAGCAAGATGCTATAAGCCCAGGGGCTCCAACAGGGAAAAATAGCTCAGTGAGGAAAGGAAATAAGGATATAAATAAATGAAGAGAACAAATTAACAATAAAACATTCTAAAATAAGAAACAACGTCAAAACAGACATGTCATATAATAAACTATCAACAACATCAAAAACAAATATGTCATAAATAAACTATAAAAAGACTATGTCTGCCTGGTCAACAAAAAAGCATTTGCTCCAACTTTGAACTTTTGAAGTTCTACTGATTCAACCACCCGATTAGGAAGATCATTCCACAACTTGGTCACAGCTGGAATAAAACTTCTAGAGTACTGCGTAGTATTGAGCCTGGTGATGGAGAAGGCCTGGCTATTAGAATTAACTGCCTGCCTAGTATTACGAATAGGATAGAATTGTCCAGGGAGATCTGAATGTAAAGGATGGTCAGAGTTGTGAAAAATCTTATGCAACATACATAATGAACTAATTGAACGACGGTGCCAGAGATTAATATCTAGATCAGGAATAAGAAATTTAATAGACCGTAAGTTTCTGTCCAACAAATTAAGATGAGAATCAGCAGCTGAAGACCAGACAGGAGAACAATACTCAAAACAAGGTAGAATGAAAGAATTAAAGCACTTCTTCAGAATAGATTGATCACCGAAAATCTTGAAAGACTTTCTCAATAAGCCTATTTTTTGTGAAATTGAAGAAGACACAGACCTTATATGTTTCTCAAAAGTAAATTTACTGTCGAGAATCACTCCTAAAATTTTGAAAGAGTCATACATATTTAAAGAAACATTATCAATACTGAGATCCGGATGTTGAGGAACCACCGTCCTTGACCTACTTACAATCATACTTTGAGTTTTGTTAGGATTCAACTTCATACCCCATAATTTGCACCATGCACTAATTCTAGCTAAATCTCTATTAAGGGATTCACCAACCCTAGATCTACAGATGTTTCAAAGGAATTGAGAAGATCCTGTAGGTCTTTATTATCAGAAACAACCAAGTTCCTATGCCTGAAGACGGCCGCTAGCATGCTCCTGTATCCCTTGATAGAAGATGATGAAAACCTACGTTTCCTTCTAGGGAATAACAGAAAGTCAGCAAACTGAGTAACAAGAGGTAATGGAAGAGAAAACAGAGTTGACTCTGTACCTTTCTCTAAAAAACCTTGATGGAAGAAGACCTTGCTCTTGCAATCACCCTAGCCGCCTCCTTCGAAAAAACCTCTAGCTCGTGAGTTTTTCGATAGGCTGAAGGCAGTTAGATGATGAACTTGGAAGTTTTAATGGTATCTTCCAGGTAGAGATGTTTGAGTAGATCTACTCTTAATGGAAGGCTTCTCAAGGTGTCCACCATCCATTCTAGAACCTCTGTGAACCACTCTCTTGAGAGCTAAAATGGGGGTCGCTAGAGTCAATTTGGTTCCCTTGTGTGACACAAATTTTATCATCACTTTGTGTATAATCTTGAACGGAGGGAATGCGTACACATCCAGGTGAGACCAACCTAAAAAGAAATCGTCAATGTGGACTGCTTTCAGATCTGGTAATGGGGAGCAAAATGACTCCAACCTCTTCATATTCGAGGTTGCGAACAGGCTTACACAAGGACGAACTCAAATCCGCCACAGGTTCTTGCAGAATTCCTGATGAAGTGTCCATTCTGTGGACAGAACTTGACTTCTCCTGCTGAGACTATCTGCCATCATGTTCTTTTCCCCTTGAATAAACCTTGTTACCAGGGTTACATTCTTCTCTTTTGTTCAGTAAAGAAGAACTCTCGTAGTCTCGTAAAGTGACCTTGAGTGGGTTCCGCCTTGTTTGGCTATGCAGGCCAACGCTGTATTGATGTGGGCGTCGACCTGCCCCACTCTGTTCAGTACTGACCTTTCGAAGACTTTTGAGGGCCAACAGGACTGCCAACAGCTCCTTCTGGTATATGTGGAGGATATCCTGATCTTTTGACCAGAGCCCCGAGATTTCCAACTTGCCCAGTGTGACTCCCCACAGCGAGTCCGAGGCGTCGGAACACAACACAAGGTCTGGGTTCCTCTGTTCCAAGGAAAGACCTTCTTCAAGTCAGACTGGATCATTCCACCACTGAGGGCAAATTATACGGACACTGTAAAAGAGATGCAATTAGTCTCTATTTCCTTTCCCTTGTCCTAATGGCGTTTGAGGTGGAACTGAAGAGGGCGAAGATTCAGTCTTCCCAGGGAGACAAACTGCTCCAACGAGGAGAGGGTTCCCAGCAGACTCATCCACTCTCTCACAGAACACTTCCGTTTCTCTAGAAAGCAATGAAGCATCAACAGAGCTTGCTTCGTCCTTGAGGCAGACGGAAAAGCTCGAAAAACTTGACTCTGAATCTCCAACCCCAAATAAATGATCTCTTGGGATGGTGTCAGTTGAGACTTGTCTCTGTCTATCAAAAGACCCAGTCCTTCCGATAAGCTCAACGTCATCTGAAGAACCTTCAGGCAGTGATTGTAGGAATGAACTCGGAGTAGGAAAAACTCCTGACTGCTCCAATGGTTGCAACCTGGAGCTTGAGGCCGTTCGACAGAGGCAAGCTTCCTCTTCAGAGGTCTGGATGCGAGACGCCAGCCCCATCTGAGCGCGGCGTCATTTGATGAGGACGAAAACACTTTCCCCTCACCTTTCATATGACGAGGGCGAGCGTCCTGTGAAGCGTCAACAGGTACGCTCGATGGAACGAGTGCTCGGGAGCTAACACCTCTTGTTTCCTTTCATCGTTCAACATTCCTTCTCCCAGGGGTTGGGGAGCTTGGAAGAGGTCTTATGGCTAGAAGAACGACAAGTCCTAGCAGCCGCACCATCTATTTGAGGGGCGATGCTTAGGCCGAAACAAAGAGTCCATAACTGGACAACTTCCTCCTTATACATGACCTTAGATATTGCTTGAAGTTTGGATGGATGAGGGTGTGGAAGTAAGCATCCTGGCGGCCTAAAGAGACCATCCAGTCGTCCTTTCATACTGCTGCTAGGACTGATTTTGATGTTTCCATTGAGAACTTAGTCTTCTGAACGAAGGCGTTGAGAGCACTTACATCCAGGGCCGGTAAATAGCCTCCTCCTCCAATAAGAGAAACACTTCATGTTGCATAGCCTGTCTCTTTGACTCCTCTCTGTATCTGACAGAAAGATCTATCGGAGTTACTATAAAAGGAGGTTTCTCTAGGAAAAAGATTTCGCCTCCCTCCTTTAGTAATATAACGGACCAAAGGTCTGCTCCTCTCCTCTCCCAGGCTCGCCAGAAGTTGTTAAGTCTGGCTCCTACTGCTGTCTGTGGCTTTGAGAAAAAAAGTAGGCAGAACCTTTTTGCTGTTTTAGACACCAAATCCTGTGTGGACTTTTGGGCTAAAGCAGAAGAGACCTCTTTGACCAACTCTTGAGGAAAAGGAGAGGAAGAAAGAGGTGCGTTCCTCAATTCTGACTTCTGAATGGGTGTAACCCCAATGGACAGAAAAGAACACCACTGGGCTCTTTTCTTAAGGACACCCACTGAGAAAAAGGGCTGCCAACTCATTGGAACTGCCCTTAAGGATTTATCCATGCCTGACATTAAGAGGATGAGACTATCAGTGTCCACATCCTTCAAGGCAGAAAAACCTTCATCCTCAAAGTTCCCAAAGTCCAGTCAAGGAAATTGAATATTTTGAAAACTCTAAAGACACCTTTGAGAAGATGATCAAGCTCTGACGTTGACCAGAGTATATGGTTCTTCTCCTGTCATCCAACGAGGAGCGTCTATTAACCTTGTCATCCAACGAGGAGCGTCTATTAGACTTGAAAAGTCTCCTTGGGAAGAGGAAGGAACTCCCAAGCTAAGAACTTCTCCCGTCTCGTACCAAACACTAGATCTGGAGGCCAATTTAGCCGAGGGAAAAGAGAAAACAGCCTTTCCCTGGTCTCTTCTTGGATTGAATCCAGTCTCCCATCATCCTCAAAGCCCTTTTAGGTGAACGAGACGGCACCATTTTGTAAACTGAGACTCCTTCGACGCCTTCCCTAGCGTAAACTATGAAGGTGGGGAACGAGGAGCAGCAGGGACAAAATAATTCGGAAACTTTTTAGTAAAAACTCTCGCGAGTTTCTTTAATTCAACCGATGGATGAAGGGTCTTAGGATCTTCTCCTTCCGATAATTCCTCTAACAGTTCAGTATGGGGAAGGAAATCGTCGATCTCTTCCTCTGACAATGCTCTAACTGAAGTAGAGAAGTCTTTTTATCATGAGTCAACTCCTTAAGGTCCTGACTTCTGATGTCAAGAGACCCAAAATCATCACGTCTGGCATCACGTTGTCCCAACGCTTGACGCTTGCAATCAATGCGATCGGAACTAAGACACTCACGCTCGGTTCGACTGTCATCATCACGACGTCCGAGGCTCTCATGCTCGGCGTTATCTCACTACTTGACGCTTGCGTTTAGTAGCTTGACGCTCGACGTCGTGTTCTGCTTGACGCTTGACGCGACTTGACACTCGACCGCTTGACACTCGGTGTCATGCTGGACGCTCGGCGCCGCGTCCTGCTGGATGCTCGGCGCCACGTCCTGCTGGACGCTGGACGTCGCGTACTGCTCGACGCTCGACGTCGCGTCCTGCTGGACGCTGGACGTCGCGTACTGCTCGACGCTGGACGTCGCGTCCTGCTCGACGCTCGACGTCGCGTCCTGCTCGACGCTCGACGTCGCGTCCTGCTCGACGCTCGACGTCGCGTCCTGCTCGACGCTCGACGTCGCGTCCTGCTCGACGCTCGACGTCGCGTCCTGCTCGACGCTCGACGTCGCGTCCTGCTCGACGATCTAGACGCTCGGAACTATAACGTTCGCGATTTCAACGCTCGGTTTTATGACTTCTCGTTCAGTGTCACAAAACGTGTCTAGCTCTTACAGCAGCGCAAGTAGCTTGGCGTCCAAAGCTCTGGAAGTCTGTGAGCTGCGTCATCCAACGGCGAAGTAACACTTTAACCTTGCCTTTCCCATGGCAAGGGCGAGCGTTCTGGGAAGTGTCAACAGGAACGCTCGAGGGGATGTCTGCTCGGGAGTTAACGCCTCTCGTTTCCTTTCGCTGATCAACATTCCTTCTCCCAGGAGTTGGGGAGCTTGGAAGAGGTCTAAGGCCAGGATAACGACAGGTTTGAGCAGACGCACCCTCCACTGTGATTAAATTCACTGCACTAATTTAGCACTGAAAATTGCACTTTTTAACTCTTTCACATAAGATTATAAAAAGACCTGCCCGCTGTGAGAGAATTTACTCTTCCGCCAAGGGTTTGAATGAGAATGCAATAGGTTATCTGATTAATATTAGAATTCCCAATATCGAAAAATAAATAACGATTGTCATGAGTACTACGTAGCATAAATTTAACTGTACGCCAGTTTTATTCAATCTCTGAAAATAGATTGATGATTATCTAAAGAAAGTATACTAATAGGACAAATATTTTCTTAAAAATAAAATAATCCTTCTGCCTTATAAAAACTTAAATACTTTCGGTTTGTAAGTTAGTATTTACTTTCATTCTTTGCAAGAAAAAAGAAATGATTTTTGCAAGTCATACTACGTAGTAATATGATATTTTCAATTTAAAATAAATTTTTGAATATACTTACCCGGTGAATATATATATATAGCTTACGTCTCCGACGGTCGACAGATTCCAAAAACTCGCGAGCGATCGCCATGAAGGTTGCCGGGTGTGCCCACCAGCGCCGACTATCGGCCAGATACCGCATATACTTCTCCATAAGTTCAGTTCTTCTCAGTCCGAAGGGTCTCTATCGGGGAGGAAGGGAGGGCCTTTAATTACATATATTCACCGGGTAAGTATATTCAAAAATTTATTTTAAAATGAAAATATCATTTTTGAATATTAAACTTAGCCGGTGAATATATATATAGCTGATTCACACCCATGGTGGTGGGTAGAGACCAGTATTAAAACAATAAAGGCTTATATGCTCAAGAGTTTTTGACAAAAATTCAAAAAACAAACTTAAGTATAGGTACCTGATAAGGAAGCTGACTCTGATGAATACTCTGACTCTTTAGTCCGCTATCCTTATGAAGCCCAGCGATCCTCTCAGGATGCTGAAAGACTTCTAGGAGCTGTTATAATCAGGGTGAACACCCCTACAACAGGACCTCATCAATACCCTTGATCTGGGCGCTCTCAAGAAACAAGTTTGACCACCCGACAAATCAAAAGATTGCGGAAGACTTCTTAGTCTCCATGTACAACCCAAAAAATTAAAAGTTTCAAGAGAAGAAAAAGGATATTGGGATTAAGGGAATGTAGTGGTAGAACCTTCACCCCACTACTGCACTCGCTGCTACGAATGGTCCCAACATGTAGCAGTCCTCATGAAGAGTCTGGACATTTTTAAAATAATGTGAAGCGAACACAGATTTACTCCTCCAAAAGGTTGCGTCCATAATGCTTCTAAGGAACTATTTTGTTTGAATGCTACTGAAGTTGCCACCGCTCTAACTTCATTATCACTTAAATGAGAGTGAGCCTCTCTAATTAAAAGTCTAATAAAATATGACAACGCATTTTCCGACATCGGCAAGGTGGTCTTTTTTAACCGAACACCATAAAGCCTCTGAAATGCCTCGCAGTGTTTTGGTTCTATTTAAATAAAATTTAAGAGCTCTTACAGGGCACAGGACTCTTTCAATTTCGTTCCCAACAATTTCAGATAGACTGGGAAGTTCAAACGACTTAGGCCATGGACGAGATGGTCATTCCCTTTTGGCTAAAAAACCAAGTTGAAGCGAGCATACTGCTTTATTAGAGCAGAAGCCGATAATTATGCTGAAGGCACATACTTCACTAACTCTTTGCGGTAGCCATGCTCACTAAAAAGAGAGTTTTGAGTGTAAGATCTTTGAGTGATGTTGAATTCAACGGCTCAAACCTTTCAGACATAAGGAACTAAAGGACCACGTCCAAAAACCAAGCAGGAGTAGTGATCTGACACTCCTTGGAAGTCTCAAAAGACTTGAGAAGGTCTAGAAGATCTTTTTTATCAGACAGATCTAAATTTCTATGTCTAAAAACTGAAGCTAAAATGCTTCTGTAGCCTTTGATAGTTGAGGCAGAAAGGATGAGATCATTTCTAAGATAAAGTAGAAAGTCTGCAATCTGTGCTACAGTGGTATTGGAAGAGCAAATAGAGGAGGACTTGCACCAGTCTCTATATACCTCCCATTTGGATTGGTAGATCCTGATGGTAGAGGACCTTCTAGCTCTTGCGATCGCTCTAGCTGCCTCCTTCGAAAACCCACGAGCTCTAGAGAGTCTTTCGATAGAATGAAGGCAGTTAGACGAAGCGCGAGGAGACTTTGATGAAATCTTTTTAAAAGAGGCTGACGCAGGAGAACCATCCGTAACGGTAACTTCTTGGAATGTCCACCGGCCATAGAAGAACCTCTGAGAACCACTCTCGACGGCAAAAGGGGAGCAACCAACGTCAACCTGGTCCCTTCGTGAGAAGCGAACTTCTGAAGAACCTTGTCTAGGATCTTGAATGGTGGGAAGGCATAGATGTCTAGGTGAGACCAGTCCAGCAGGAAAGCGTCTATGTGGGCTGCCTCTGGATCTGGAACTGGAGAGCAGTAAGTTGGGAGCCTCTTTGTCAGTGAAGTCGCAAAAAGATCTATGGTGGGTTGACCCCATGTCATCCATAGCTTCTCGCACACAGTCTTGTGCAACGTCCACTCCATGGAGATGACTTGTCCTCTTCTGCTGAGGCAGTCCGCTACGACATTCATTTCTCCTTGCACGAATCTCGTCAAAAGAGAGATGTTACTTGCCTTAATTGGAGTTTCTTCTGATCCGTGGACCAAAGACCCGAGCATTCCAGACTGTCCAGTGGCGCTCCCCAACCCAAATCCGATGCATCTGAATACAATACATGGTTTGGGTTCTTGATCGCAAGAGAAAGACCTTCTCGAAGTCTGACGTTGCTATCCCACCAAGTCAAACATGTCTTGACTGAGTTGGAGATTTGGATAGAGATACTCTCTAAGCCCTTCTCCTTGTTCCAATGGTTTAGGTGAAATTGGAGAGGGCAAAGGTTGAGTCTCCCCAGAGAGATAAACTGCTCCAGCGATGAAAGAGTTCCCACGAGGCTCGTTCAAACTCCTACAGAGCAACTGTTTTTCTCTTGCAAGTGACGGACTTTTAACAGAGCTTGTTCCATTCTTGTGGGAGACGAAAAGGCCCGAAAAATTCGACACTGTATCTCCCTCCCCAAATAAAGAATAGTCTGGGATGGGGTACTGTAAGTTACAACTTCTCTACGTTCACTATGAGACCTAGCTCCTTGGTTAGGTCTAATGTCCATTTGAGGTTCTCCAGACAGCGATTTAATGACGACGCCCTGATTAGCCAGTCGTCAAAAGAAAGGGAAGCTCTGATCCCTGAAAAATGTAGAAAGCTTGCTACATTTTGCATGAGCCTTGTAAAAACAAGAGGAGCAGGACTGAGGCCGAAGCACAGTGCTCGAAATTGGTACACTACTTTCCCGTCCACAAACCTCATATATTGTTGAAAGTTTGGATGAATCGGGATGTGGAAGTATGCATCCTGAAGGTCGAGAGAGACCATCCAGTCGCCTTCCCTTACTGCTGCCAAGACAGATTTGGTAGTCTTCATCGTGAACTTTGTCTTGACAATGAACACATTGAGTGCACTTACATCTTAAGTACTCCTGCAGTGAACGTGGCTGCCAGATCATTGGAGCCATCCCTTATGGCCTTGTTCATGCATGACATAATTTGTACAGCAATACATTGTCCGCTGGAGAGACCTTATTTAAGGCTCCCAGGGACCAATCCAAAAAATGAAATACTTCAAACGCTCGAAAAACTCCTTTCAGGAGATGGTCTAGCTCTGAAGAAGACCATAAAATCTTGGAGCGTCTCATGGCTAGACGACGAGGAGAGTCCACTAGGCTTAAGAAGTCTTCCTGGGCAGAGGCAGGTACTCTCAAGCCGAGAACTTCTCCTGTGTCACACCAGACACTCGAGCGAGAAGCTAATTAAGAAGGAGGAAAAGCAAAAGCAGACTTTCCTAAACTTCTCCTGGATTCCAACCAGTCTCCCAGTAAGAGCATGGCTCTCTTGGAAGAACGAGAGAGAACTGACTTTGTATATGTAGGAGTCAAAAAAAGTCATGCAAAGAGTAAACTCAGACGGCGGAGAACGTGGAGCAGCCGTTACAAAATGAGTAGGACAAAATTTCCCTAAAGAAATTCATAATTTAAAAACAAGGGATTGTTGGACAACCCTAGGTTCCTCCTCTTCTGAATGAATCCCCAAAGGTACATTAGTTGAAAGGGGGGCATCAACTTCTTCTTCAGAAGGCACTTCATCTGATAAATCTAAAGTCTTGCGAGAAGGAGATTTATCTTCAGAATGACGTGAAGGAAAAGCCTGACAGGCTACATCAACTTGTGTATGAACAGAAGTTAAAGTTGGAGGGTCGATGTCACGTTGTGACTGCAGAAAATGTTATTCTACTACACGTCGTGACTGAAGTGACTGACGTTCAAACGTCACGTAATAACAGCGGTGACTGCTGTTCGATGCTATATCGTGACTTCGGTGACTGACGCTCGACGTCACGTCGTGTCTATGGTGTCTGCCGCTCAATGTCACGTCATGTCTGCGGTGTCTGCAGCTCAACGTCACGTTGTGACTGCGGTGGCTGACGTTCAAAGTCTCGGCGGAACTGCAGTGATTGCTGATCAAAGTAATGACTAGACTTAACTGACTGTCAATCAAAGTTACATCGAGATTTATGCTCCGCATCTCGTTTAACAGCAAAGCTGACACTAGGGATAACGTCAGCGTGACGTAACAAATCTCGTTTAGAAGGTTGAAGACCTGAATCACGTATCCCAGAACCGTGACGTACAACAAGCAAAGGATCCTTTCGCACAGGAACAGGATCGTAAGCTTTCATTAAAGAAGAAAGCTTCAACAGCATATCTTGCAAAACACTTAACTTCGGATCAACCGCACTCGGAATAGATTGTGACGTCGGAAACGTCTGTACATGAACGTCATCGCTATGAACGGGACTCTCATGATGACTACAGCTAGGACGTTGATCTTGTTCTGAAGGAACTAATTTACGTTTCAACGGTCTCGAAACCTTACGCCAAGGTTTTTTAAGAGACGAATCATCGGAAGACGTAGAGAACTTCGTCTCTCCTGTCTTATGGTAAGGACGTGCTTGAAGAGCAACGTCTGATACCTTTGAGGGAACGTCTGTTCGTTGGTTTACACCTCTCACTCCCTTAGGTCCTACGACATTCCTTCTCCCTGGGGTAGGGGAGCCTGAAAGAGGTATCGGACTAGGCAAGCAACAAGCACGAACAAATGAACCCTCCGCAACACTGAACATGTTTTTCGCAGTTTCTTCACTGACACTCGCATTTTTTAATAATTTCACATTAGACATGAATAAAGCTGATTTCTACCTGAAGCATGCAATTCTCCCTTAAATCAAAAGGTTAGAATTGCGAAATATGTCGTATAATGTAAGCTCATTAGTACAAAATGAATCACACATGCAAAAATTAATAAACATATACATATATATAGAATAAAACGGAAATATATAAAGTTAAAAAGATCAGTGACTTGGGAGGAGACTAAAACTAGATCGCTAAGGACTACGTTTTCAATCTCTCACCGTACAGTGCCTTGGGATGAGAATAAAAACTAGAACATTTTATCCCCTCTCTCTCTCTCTCTCCCCCCGTACAGAGACTTGGGACGAGAGTAAATATCTGAATCGAGAAGAACAACGTTACTCACTCCCAAACTCCTTGTACAGAGACTTGGGAAGAGAATAAAGATTTGGATCGTTCTCTCTCTTGTCACTCACAAGAAAATGGCTCACTCACTCATCGTCAATAAAAGGTTATTTGACTAAAGGAAAATACTAAAAGGACTAAGAAATTGAAAATTAACATGTTCCTTTAAATTATTATTTAAAAAATTTCAGTTAGTAAGAATGAACAAAACGTCAAAATCGATTAACTCTTTCTGCAAAGTGAAACCGTGATTCTCTCTTTCTCTATCGTAACGATAGAGTGCAAACTGCATAGCATAAATAAACCAAACGTTAGTTCATTTTTGAAAACAGCACGAAGACTATTCAAAGAATAAATTTCTTAAAATATTTTCTAAAAAAATTCATCTCATCAATCTAAACAAATATAAAAGTTGAATGGGCTCAACGTTGTTTAACTTCGTTTTCCAAGTCAGTACCGCCTACAAAGAATAGGCATAAGTCGCTTATAAACAAAAACATGAAATTTATCTCGGTGTTTAGTATAAATGGAAAGAGAATCGAAGAGGCCTAATAAACGCGGGTGAGATGTAAAATACATAGAGGTAAATCTATAAATATCAACAATAATTTATAAAGTGATAAAATAATTACTAAAAACCTTTAACACACTTCCGTACACTGAGGGAAGGGTCGGCCATCTTTTCTCTATGGAAAATCCAGAGAGAGATTAAAAAAGCAAGGGTAAAAAATTTTTCTCTCCTTTCAAAAGAATTTCTTTTGAAGATCGTATTGCTTGAGAATAATCCAAAACGGCGAAAGCCATAAAACCATGAACAAGTACTTCACCAATCAGTAGAAACTTGAGGTTAAGCGCGAGCGGAACCAATGCTGTCACTACCACCGACAGAGAAGAACTGAACTTATGGAGAAGTATATGCGGTATCTGACCGATAGTCGGCGCTGGTGGGCACACCCGGCAACCTTCATGGCGATCGCTATCGAGTTTTTGGAACCTGTCGACCGTCGGAGACATAAGCTATATATATATTCACCGGCTAAGTTTAATATTTAAAAACGTAGTTTACGTCACATGATTGTGACTCATAGTGTTGGCGGAAGGATATCCTTCCGCCATCATGTTATTAAGAGAAGGTTTGTTAGTTTTACAGTAGGGGGAAAAATCTCCTAATCCTACTCCTTTCAAGCTACGAACATAGCGATCAAATTCCAACCACTAACTCTCAGTCAAAATAAAACCAAATGAGCAAAAGCCAAAAGTAAATTGTACATCACCAAGAAAACTGCAATTATACAGGGTACAGCGAGTGAAAAATCCAACAATGTTGCCGGTGTGGTGGCAAGGAAGATCTGAGGAATCACTGGAATGGTTCCAGGTACCTGCCTAGAGGGCGCACTGGTGGTACGCCTGGCTACCCAATCGGCGATTGCCGCAAGTTTTGAAATTTCTGTCTGACGTCAGGGACGTATAGCTATATATATAACTACCGAGTAAGTCAGATGTTTAAAATCAATATTTTTGGCTGTCGGGAAAGAAAAATCTGAGCCTTAAAGCAATAAAAAGTTCACAAGCATTACTCACCCCTGTTTGAAAGTCTAAGAACGGCATGTATGGTCCTGTCAAAAGGCAGGGTAAATAGAGACAGTAACCAAGAAGGGTAGCAAGCAAAGGCAAGGGACTTAGTTGGCCATCTGGGTCCGTGTCACACACTTCGAGACTAAAGCTTAAACTTCTCAAGATGATCCACGCGACAACTACAGACACCATATAGTCTCCCTCTGGTATGCCTTCTACCCACGTTTCCTTAAAAAGAAAAGTTATTAGAAATATTATATAAGGTCCTACACACTGCAATCCCTCATATATACATATCTCAAAACAACATGACATGCAAGTTTCCTTTCTAAAGGTAACGTTTTTGATTTTCAATGATTCTGAAGCTTACAAGTACAATAATATCCGTATCTTTGTTCTCTCAATCATTTCATCACCAATTCATATGTACAAAAACACTTGATACTTACCAAATAAGAAATAAAGAACTGTGTATTAAAAAGAACAAGTATGAGACACCAAGTCAACCATACTAGGAGTTTCAGTCTGGTTAACAATACGATGAACATGATCAAAGGGACGATGAAGCATAGCATCGTGCCCACTAAACCGATTAATGGAAATGCTATGAATACACTGAAGACAATGTAGAAATTACACAGATGCTGAAAAATAAAAGAAGAAATGATCACAAACTCTTCTTGCACATGCAGTCCTAATTATATGAAATGAATAAATAAATTGATCATCCCACCAACATAACTAAAAAAAAAAAAAATCTAACACCAAATGTTATAAAAGGGTAATGGATAATATGTACAGCATTACATGACAAATTCGGAGATTATTTGTATTTTTCCTAACCATACAAACCTTAGCTATTTACACATATTTGCCCGCCAGCCCTGTCCCCCAAGTCAAGTCCTACCTCTAAGCGAAGTGAATCAGTTCACCAGTGTGTGAGGGGGGAGGGGTAGCTAGCTACCCCTCCCCTACCCCTGCTAACTAGCGCAGGGGTAGTTAACCCTCGTTTTCAGAGGTAGTAGGCTGGCGAGGGCACCAGCCACCCGTTGAGATACTACCACTAGAGAGTTATGGGGTCTTTTGACTGGCCAGACAGTACTATATTGGATCCTTCTCTCTGGTTACGGTTCATTTTCCCTTTGCCTACATATTCACACACCGAATAGTCTAGCCTATTCGTTACATATTCTCCTCTGTCCTCGTACACCTGAGAACACTGAGATTACCAAACAATTCTTCTTACTGCACTGTAATTGTTCAGTGGCCACTTTCCTCTTTGTAAGGGTAGAAGAGACTCTTTAGCTATGGTAAGCAGCTCTTCTAGGAGAAGGACACTCCAAAATCAAACCATTGTTCTCTAATCTTGGGTAGTGCCTTAGCCTCTGTACCATGGTCTTCCACTGTCTTGGGTTAGAGTTCTCTTGCTTGAGGGTACACTCGGGCACACTGTTCTATCTTATATCTTATTTCTCTTCCACTTGTTTTGTTAAAGTTTTTATAGTTTATAAAGTGATATTTATTTTAATATTGTTGCTCTTCTTAAAATATATTATTTTTCCTTTTTTCCTTTCCTCACTGAGCTATTTTCCCTGTTGGAGCCCCTGGGCTTATAGCATCCTGCTTTCCCAACTATGGTTGTAGCTTAGCAAGTAATAATAATAATAATAATAATTTGTCATTTGTTCCGTAACCGAAATACAAACCACGCTATTCACATAGGGTGACTTACCCCTTAGGAAGGGTGGAAAGTCCCCAGCCATACTGGCTTTGGCTTTACCCGGGGACTCAGAATCCGAGTGAGCAGCACTTCGTGAAAGAGAGTCCCTGCATCTCGCAAGTTCCTTGCTCCGCAAGGAGTGTGCGGCCTACATAAGCTTGTGTGTGGAAGGAAGAAGCGTGACTTGTCCTAGGCAGTCGACCTGAAGATCTTTAGATGGAATTCTGGACTAGGACTTTCCCAATACCACCTCGTCAGGGTATAGGGGACGCGACAGTATCATTTTAATACTAGGAACACAAGGAAGCATGGTTTACCTGCAGAGGTTTGAGGTCAGCTATGCAGAGAACCTAGGATGCTGCTTTCCCCAAGAGAGGGGAGGATGAAGAAAGAAGTAAGGGCCAGACATAACTCTTTCAATCATGCAGTCTGACACCGGGTAACAATGCCCCCAACCTTCTGCTACCAGTCCATTAAGGAGCCTGAGATTAGACCAGCTGTTGTGTAGCCACCACAGGCCGATAGAAAAACGTATCGAGGCTCCTGTGGGTCACGTCCTGCAGGTAGTGAGCTGTGAAGGTTGTCCGACACTTCCAGACTCCAGTTTGTAGCACCTGCGTCACAGAGTAGTCTTCTTAGAGACGTTGCGATGCCTCTGACATCGAGTGCTCTAAGGCTACATGACGGAGGAGGGTCTGGATTCAGGGCGAGATGGATGGTCCTAGAATCCAGGCTGCAAAGGTATTCCTGGTGACCCTCCTCTTCGTCCTTCCTGTGCTCCCCAACAGGGCTGCACGTGAGGACGAACTGCAGCTGTTCTTTAAGATAACACCTCCGACTCCTTGCTGGGCATAGTAGGAGAAGGCCTGGGTCATCTGTTACAGAACGGAGACTCGAAATCCTGAAGGAGTCGAACCGAAGGTTTGGGACTCCAAGATCTGAGTCTAGAAACCGACTCAGGGACGAACCCGAACGTTACCTCTCCCTATCCTCTTGAATGGGCGAAGTCGTACGAGAGACCATGAAGTACGCTGATACGCTTGGCCGAAGCCAGAGCGAGCCGGAGCACCGTCTTCTAATTCAGGTGCCTGTCCAATGACTAGCGTACTGGTTCACAGGGAGAAGCCTTAAGATCCCTAAGAACCCGAGCCATGTACAATGGAGGAGGTCTCACTTCCGACTGGGTGCAGGTAAGTTCGTAGCTTCGTATGAGCGAAGAAAGATCCAGTGAGGAGGAATTGTCTAACCTTAGAGCCTGAAGGCCAGGCTTGAGGCTGAGCGATAGGCTTTACCGCCGAGAGCAAAAGGCGCAATTCCTCCTGCATATGGACAATAACTCCACTAACGCTGGAATAGTGGCATCGAGAGGAGATACACCTCTCCCACGACACCAACCACAGAGGACTCTACACCTCGCCTGGTGGACTCCTGCAGATGACTTCGCAGGTGACAAGACATCCGCTCCGCGACCTGTCGCGGAACGCTTCTCTCAGTGAGATGCTGGATGGACTCCAGGCATGGAGCCGAAGCAGAGCTACGGCTTGTGGTAGATGTAGTGGTGTGGTTGCTATAGCTCTTGTCGTGGGGAAAACTCTCTCGGGAGTTCCATCAAGAGATGCAGAAGGTTCGAAAACCACTCTGCCTGATGCCGTAGCGGAGCTATCAGAGTCACCGACAGGTTGACTGAAAGTTTGGTCTTGTTGAGCCCCCTTTCCCCACAGACCCAACGGTGGCAAGGCGTAGACGTTGATGTTGTCCCACCGATGTGGGAAGACATCTCGGCAGGGTGCCTTGGGGTCCGGGGCTGGGGAGAAGTACAGCGACAGCTTGAAATTCAAGGTCGTCGCGAACAGGACCACAAGGTCCGAGCTTGCTGGCTACTGGGGGTTCCAAAGACCACTCGGTACTCTCTACCTGCGATGCCCTGTTCCGACTGTCGGAGAGCACATTCCTTGTCCGGAATGAAGCGAGCCGATAGAAGTATTGAGCGGACTTCGGCTCATCTCAGTATCTCTACTGTAGGATGGGAGACTGTTATGAAAAAGTACCTCCCCGCTTGATGAAAAGCAACTATCGTGGTGTTGTCGCTCACGGAGTGACTCGCCGGGGCCTGTTGATGGCCAGAATATGGCCTTCATCCCTAGCCAATTGATGTGGAGGTACCCTTCTAGCTCTAGCCATAGGCTTGAGATCCTTTGGTTCAGAACGTCCCCCCCCCTTCTTTTTTGACGTGTCCGAGGAGAGCATCAAATGCGGAGGAGGGACGAGAAGATCCACTCTTCAGCAAAAGCTTCGTAGGTCAACCATCACTGCAGGATCCCTCGTTCGGCAGGTCCCATAGGACCAGAATGTCTGGGGAATCATGGTCTTAATTCCACCGGGACTTGAGTCGCCAAAGCAGGAGACTCATTCCGAGGCGAGTGTTAGGGACTAGAGGGGTCAAGGAGGAAGGTGACCCAGGAGGCGTAACCAGAAAAGGGCTGGAGACTCTCCTCGCCTGAGGAAAGGTTCTCCTACTCTCCTCCGCCTTGCTATCCTGTCATCTGAAGGGAAGGCTTAACGGAGATTGGAGACTAAAATTAAGCCTAGATATACTAGTTGTTGCGATGGAAACAGAGAAAACTTCTCGAGATTACCATGATCCTTAGATCTTGGCAAAGTCCCAGAGGCTTGTTTAGGCGTCGAAGAAGGGTCGATACCGAAACCGCCCGGGTAACCAGTCATCCAGAAAGCGAAGGAGGCGGATGCCGCTCCTATGTGGACATGAGGGTTCGGGATAAACTTCCTGGTGAAAGCCTGCGGAGCTGAGGAAAGATCGAAGCACCGCACCTTGAACTGGTATATCTGTTGCCTAGGCTGAATTCCAAGTACTTCCTGTAAAGATGGATGGACTGGGATCTGGAAGTACCTGTCTCGGATCCAGTATGCACGTGAAGTCTTGTGGTTTCCCTACAAGTCTGATGGAAACTGTTGTATCACACTCACCGAAGTTTGTACGACAAACTTGTCAGGGATAAGAGGACGATGGCGGGTCGCCAGCCTTCAGGCGCTTCTTCAAGAAAAAGTCGTTTGAAGAACCTTGGGAGGAGCCACCAAGAACCTTGGAGAGCATCCTTCTAGAGCATGGTCTCGCCCTCTGCCCGAGGGGCTAGCCCCTTTGCCGATCCCATGGCATAGGGGCTCAGCAACACCGGATTCGCTGACAGGGGAGGAAGAGATGCTACGAAACGAGACACGAAACCCCTGGCTGATCATGGAGATCGTTCAGGAATCGGCCCCGAGTTGCTGCCACTTGAAGGCGCAAATCCAGGCATCCCCCCCACTGGGGGATGCAGGTAGGGGTTGCCAATCATAGCATTTGCGGCCTAGGCCGCCCCCTCTAAGATTATTGCCCTCCCAGAAGGGCTCCTTGCCCTTCGTCCCCGACGGGAGGGGGGAGGCTGCATAGACACCTTGTCTAGCTGCCCGTGCCAGTTCTGATGTCCTAGGCTGAACGAGGCTGTAGAAGTTGAGGCGCTGGAGGCTTGTAGGGACTGGAAATAAGCGCCTTGGAGGAGCGAATCGTGATACGATTCTCCCCACCTCTCAGTTGCTCGTTCCTTGTCCTTGGGCTGAAACAAGCCCCTTCCAAGGATAGAAGAGAGAGTCTGGGTTGCCGAAATCCACGGTAGGGACCAACGAGAGAAAGCCTCTCGGTCACTGCATCTCAATGCTTCAACATCGAGTTTGTCCCCAAGTTCGACACTTGGTGTCGGGAAACGAAAGGTGCATGTGTCCGAGAGGAGGAAAGTTCCATAACCTTCCCGGAGCTACCTTGAATAAAACCTCGGGTCGCGACCGGATGGCCAGAGACTCAAGCTCGACGATCAGCCACGAGGTGGCCGGCCTAGCACCCTTCACGGCTTCCTCCTGGTTCAAGATTCCCGAAGATGAAAATGTCACCTGACCGGCGGAGAGTTTCCCGAGGGAAAAACCCCGGAGGGTCCGTTGCACGGAATGGTGGAGAGGAAGAGCTAAATCAGGCTACCCCATGATCTCGAAGTATTCCCGCTGTTGACGACTGACAAAGGCAGTGTCAGCAGCCACCGTTGGAGGGAAGGGAATAGGGCGATCCTGAGGAGAGGGATGATGGGGCCTGCCTGAAGAGGGAGAAGAATGTTACCCAGACTCTTCTGAAGATTTTTCATGGTTTATACATGTCATGCTCTGTGCTTACGAGGTGAAGATCGTGACTATGATGATAAGAATGTACGCGCTCCAGAAACACTCGCCGGGTTGCCCGTGTTGCGAAAACCTGACGGGAATTGCGGTCGAAATCGCCCTTGGCGCTCGCGCGATGGTACAATCGTTGGTTCGCGCGCGGACGAACACGTTTGCGCATGCGCGCGTGGGGACAGTCGGAAGACTAAAAAATGTGTAAGTGAGCGATGGCGCGTTGGCGAGCGATGGTACATTGCGGGAGATGGCGCATCGGCGAGCGATTTCGCGCTAGCAAGCGATGGCGCGTTGGCGAGCGATGGTGCGTAGCGACCGATCGCGAACAGGAGAGCCAACGCGTGGCCGTGTACGGCGATCTGAAGCGTGGGCGCGTTGAAAACGTTAGCGGGCAGGCGAAGAATTGCGTGCGATCGCTAGGAGATCGATGAAGCGTGATTGCGCGGCCAGAAGATATCAGCGAGAACAGAAGACTTCTCGTGGGCGCGCGGGCGCTCAGAGATTCGGTCAAATCTAGAGCACAGAAGATCGTCGGCGAGGAGGTGAAGGAATCAAGACTTTCGCCTCCACCCACATCTGGAAGCTCGTGGAGAACGCTGGTGCGCCTTGAGCACATCAGGAAAAAGGGCGAGCAGATGTGCGCTGGCGAGCAGGCGAACGAGGGTGTAAAAGAAGGAACAATCTCCTTGCCTGTTCCTAGATCCAAAGATCGTGGGCGCGAGGGCGAATGTTGGCGAGCATTGCAAACATTAGAAAAGGGAGCGCAGATGTGTGCTGGCGCGCAGGTGATCGTGGGCGTACAGGAGACCGTTGGCGCCCAAGGCGAGTAGCAGGAAAGGGCGTCCAGAAGTGCGCTGGCGAGTTGAAGAGGGCTGGCGCACAGAAGGACTCCGGGGCGCAGGTGAGTGCTGGCATGCAGGTGAGCGCTGGCAATCAGGAGATCTACGTCGAGACTCGGCTACAGGAGATCGCAGGAGGACCCTCTGCGGGGAGGGTGAAGATGAAGACGACCACAGGCAGGAGCACCATCATCAGACCTCCGAAGAGGAGTCTCTGGAGTGAACTCCCCCAAGGGGGAGAAGCACTTGCAGGAGAGAATGTGGCATCAGCTGCCCCCGAAGGGGACTGAGCCCTCAGGAACAACAGCAACAACAGCAGAAGGAGACCTCCGAAGAGGAGTCTCTGTGGTGAACTTCCCCCCCCCGGGGAAGAAACACTCGCAGGAGAGACCGAAGGGCTCAGCTTTCCCCCAAAGGGGACTGACCCTTCAGCAACAACAGCAGAAGGAGTCCTACAAAGAAGAGTCTCTATGAGTGTCCTATCTCGCGAACGAGAGAGGAAAACTTCGTAGAAGAGACTGAAGATGGAGCCCAAGGGCCGAAGGGTCAGCCAGTGACTTAGGATCCAACCTCCGAAGAGGCGCTCCTGCAGCTGCTTAGCCCCTTGAGCGTAGCTGCAGGTGAGACCGCTCAGCACCAAGAGCATAGTTGCACAAAAACCATGGGCCGAGAAGTAACCGCTCAGCCCCTTGAGCAAGGTTAAAAAAGGGGTCGCTCACAAGAGCAAAACCGCCGGAGGACCAGGAACATATAATTATCAAAGGTAAGAGAAGTTTCCCCCGAAAGGGAAAGAAACTCAAACCTGGACAGGTAACCTCCCTCGGAAGGGAAGTTACCCACCCAAGGAGGCGAACCTCCTGAGAGTTCTAACATGAACTGAAGAGCTGTCAGGTGCCTCGGGAGAACTACCAGGAGAAGGAGACACGCCCCTGACGAAGTCCTATAGAGGAGGCAGCAACAGCCGACTCCCCGAGTCTCAACAAGACAGCTCTGCTTCGTTGTCACATTAGGCAAACGGAAAACAGATCGTTAACTGTGAAAATAAAAAGTAATTAGTTAATATTCCTTCCCCCGGGAAGACTCCGAAGAGGAAACCCGAGGGAAAAGAACACAAGAATTACATAACAGGCAAGAACCGTCAACCCCACCTACACTCACGGGAAGGGGGAAGGGCGAGAACTGTAACAAAAACAGAATTATAACAGATATAATTATGCAATTCATTAAAGAATGTTCACTAAAAGTAAGAACGAAACACCCCGAAGGGAAACGTTCTAAAAAGCTTTAATAATAAAAAAATAATTGAGATAACAAGTACTGTGTAGCAACTCCACCCGAAAGGAGGAGCTATCGTAGAAACGTAGTAAAAGGTGAACGACCTCCAGAGAGAGAGAGAGACCGTAGTCAAACAACACTCTCGCAGGTTCAGGAACACTGAAAAGGAAACTTACTGATTTCTATACTCAAATATATACGTAAACATAAAAATATGTTTACATATATACTGTACATGAGTAAAGAAAGTGAGTAATTAAGTAAAGACAAAACAATAAATGGCTGCCATGTGAGGACGGGAACAGAGACATCCGTTCATCGTCCGAGCCATAAGCGAAGTGGATCAGTTCACCAGTGTGTGAGGGGGAAGGAGTAGCTAGCTACCCCTCCCCTACCCGTGCTAACTAGCGCAGGGGTAGTTAACCCTCGTTTAAAATCTAATGGCTCGCCATTTCACCTATGCCGAAAGCAATACCCTATGTAAATAGCGTGGTTTGTATTTTGGAACAAACAGTAATTCATATAATCTTCGTCATTATCATCTACTGTACTATGCCTATTGACGCAAAGGGCCTCGGATGGAGGATCCATTAGCTAAATTCATCAAAGGATAGCCAGTCTTACCTGTGGATAATATTTTCTGATGAACTGAGCTAAGACAACATGGAGTAATGCCCATGGGCCGCACCTAAGTAAAATGGGCGGCCAAACATACCACTCATTGTCAGTCAGATCTTGGAGTTTTCCAAACCAGCTGTTTTCGGTAGTGAGATCTAAATACTGGCCCCATCCTGAAAAAAATAAAATGTTAAAGGAAAATTTAAAAAATACAACATTAAAATGCAGGGAGACAATAGCTTGTGCCATATATTATGTGGAATAAAATGTATTTCAGAAGTACTAAGGAATTATGGGAAATTATTAAAGGTTAATATTTCATACTGCTGCTATTATTATCATTACTACTTGCTAAGCAGTAACCCTAGTAGGAAAATCAAGATACTATAAGCCCAAGGGCTCCAACAGGGAAAATAGCTCAGTGAGGAAAGGAAATAAGGAAATAAACTACGAGAAGTAATGAACATAAAATATTTTAAGAACAGTAACAACATTAAAACAGATCTTTCATCTATAGACTGTAAAAACTTGATGCATGAAAAAGAGAAATAAGATTGTAGTGTGTGCCTGAGTGTACCCTCAAGCAAGAGAACCCCACCCCAAGACAGTGAAGACCATGGTACAGAGGCTACGGTACTATCCAAGACTAGAGAACATTAGTTTGATTTTGGAGTGTCCTTCTCCTAGAAGAGCTGCTTACCATAGCTAAAGAGTCTCTTCTACCCTTACCAAAAGGAAAGTAGCCACAAAACAATTATAGTGCTAGAAACCTAATTTCACAGCAATCATCTATAAACTAAATCTTTATTCATTAGAATTACAATTTGATATTCAGCTGCCACTACTAGTACTGAACTGTACGGGGTAAATACTTTGCTGGAGATGATAGAAAATTATCTAAACAGTTACATAAGCGATTATAAACCATAGCCAGGACCACCCACTATAGCCTCTTGCTTTCCCTACTACGGTTGTAGCTTACTTAGTAATAATAATATGAGCTTGTTTAAAATTGAAACAGCAAAATAACCTCTCACTAGTCTGCTGCTCATTGATGACATTTGAATCTCAAGTTGAAGAATAGGATTGATTCTCTGCAAGTCACTTTTATAAACAAAAGCTAATCTTATATACATCTAAATGAGGTTAAAGTAATCGATTTTCTTGTCGATAAGTTCTGAAAACATCAAGCATTCATTTTTGATGCTAGATGACACAAGTATATTTAAAATAATTCTGGAATGATACACAGGTCCATATTGGCTCAGAATTAAAATGTTATTTTCCTTAGTAAAATAAATTTTTGAATATACTTACCCGATGATCATGTAGCTGTCAACTCTGTTGCCCGACAGAAAAATCTAAGGTCGGGATACGCCAGCGATCGCTATACAGGTGGGGGTGTACACAGCAGCGCCATCTGTCGAGTAGGTACTTAGGTACTTCTTGTCAACAAGAACTCAATTTTCTCCTCGGTCCACTGGTTCTCTATGGGGAGGAAGGGAGGGTCCTTAAATTCATGATCATCGGGTAAGTATATTCAAAAATTTATTTTACTAAGGAAAATAACATTTTTCAATATTAATCTTACCCGATGATCATGTAGCTGATTCACACCCAGGGGGGTGGGTGGAGACCAGCATACATGTTAACATTAGAAGCTAAGTATCCCGTATTTCATTTTAGCAGTTATTCAAAATAACAAACATAAAATAAATAAGTACCTGGTAAGGAAGTCGACTTGAACCATTACTCTGCCTTTTTAAGTACGTCTTCCTTACTGAGCCTAGCGATCCTCTTAGGATGCTGAGCGACTCCTAGGTGCTGAAGTATGAAGGGCTGCAACCCATACTAAAGGACCTCATCACAACCTCTAACCTAGGTGTTTCTCAAGAAAGAATTTGACCACCCGCCAAATCAACCAGGATGCGGAAGGCTTCTTAGCCTTCCGTACAACCCAAAAAACAACAATAAAAAGCATTTCAAGAGAAAGATTAAAAAAGGTTATGGGATTATGGGAATGTAGTGGTTGAGCCCTCACCTACTACTGCACTCGCTGCTACGAATGGTCCCAGGGTGTAGCAGTTCTCGTAAAGAGACTGGACATCTTTGAGGTAAAATGATGCGAACACTGACTTGCTTCTCCAATAGGTTGCATCCATAACACTCTGCAGAGAACGGTTCTGTTTGAAGGCCACTGAAGTAGCGACAGCCCTAACTTCATGTGTCCTTACCTTCAGCAAAGCAAGGTCTTCTTCCTTCAGATGAGAATGGGCCTCTCTAATCAAAAGCCTGATGTAATAAGAAACTGCGTTCCTAGACATCGGTAAAGCAGGTTTCTTGATAGAACACCATAAAGCTTCTGATTGTCCTCGTAATGGCTTTGTACGTCTTAAATAGTACTTAAGAGCTCTTACTGGGCAAAGTACTCTCTCTAGTTTGTTCCCAACCAAGTTGGACAGGCTTGGGATCTCGAACGACTTGGGCCAAGGACGAGAAGGAAGCTCGTTTTTAGCTAAAAAACCAAGCTGCAAGGAACATGTAGCCGTCTCAGATGTAAAACCTATGTTCCTGCTGAAGGCGTGAATCTCACTGACTCTTTTAGCTGTTGCTAAGCAAACGAGGAAAAGAGTCTTCATTGTGAGATCCTTAAAAGAGGCTGATTGAAGTGGTTCGAACCTTGCTGACATCAGGAACCTTAAAACCACGTCTAGGTTCCAGCCTGGTGTGGCCAACCGACGCTCCTTTGAGGTCTCAAAAGACTTAAGGAGGTCCTGTAGATCTTTGTTGGTGGAAAGATCTAAGCCTCTGTGGCGGAAGACCGCTGCCAACATGCTTCTGTAACCTTTGATCGTAGGAGCTGATAGGGATCTTACATTCCTTAGATGTAAAAGGAAGTCAGCTATCTGCGTTACAGAGGTACTGGTTGAGGAAACTGCATTCGCCTTGCACCAGCTTCGGAAGACTTCCCATTTTGACTGGTAGACTTTGAGAGTGGATGTCCTCCTTGCTCTGGTAATCGCTCTGGCTGCCTCCTTCGAAAAGCCTCTAGCTCTTGAGAGTCTTTCGATAGTCTGAAGGCAGTCAGACGAAGAGCGTGGAGGCTTGGGTGTACCTTCTTTACGTGCGGCTGACGCAGAAGGTCCACTCTTAGAAGAAGAGTCCTGGGAACGTCCACTAGCCATTGCAGTACCTCGGTGAACCATTCTCTCGCGGGCCAGAGGGGAGCAACCAACGTCAACCGTGTCCCTTCGTGAGAGGCGAACTTCTGTAGTACCCTGTTGACAATCTTGAACGGAGGGAACGCATACAGGTCTAGATGGAACCAATCCAGAAGAAAGGCATCCACGTGAACTGCTGCTGGGTCTGGAATCGGAGAACAATACATCGGGAGCCTCTTGGTCATCGAGGTAGCGAATAGATCTAAGGTGGGCTGACCCCACAGGGCCCATAGTCTGCTGCAAACATTCTTGTGAAGGGTCCACTCTGTGGGGATGACCTGACCCTTCCGGCTGAGGCGATCTGCCATGACATTCATGTCGCCCTGAATGAACCTCGTTACCAGCGAAATCTTTCGATCTTTTGACCAAGTGAGGAGGTCCCTTGCGATCTCGAACAACTTCCTCGAATGAGTCCCTCCTTGCTTGGAGATGTACGCCTAGGCTGTGGTGTTGTCGGAGTTCACCTCCACCACCTTGCTTAGATGGAGGGACTTGAAGTTTATCAAGGCCAGATGAACTGCCAATAGCTCCTTGCAATTGATGTGAAGTGTTCTTTGCTCCTGATTCCACGTGCCCGAGCATTCCTGTCCGTCCAGTGTCGCACCCCAGCCCGTGTCCGATGCGTCCAAGAAGAGACGGTGGTCGGGGGTCTGAACAGCCAATGGTAGACCTTCCTTGAGAAGAATGCTGTTCTTCCACCACGTCAGTGTAGACCTCATCTCTTCGGAAATAGGCACTGAGACCGCCTCTAGCGTCATGTCCTTTCTCCAGTGAGCAGCTAGATGATACTGAAGGGGGCGGAGGTGGAGTCTCCCTAACTCGATGAACTGGGCCAGCGATGAAAGTGTCCCTGTTAGACTCATCCACTGCCTGACTGAACATCGGTTCCTTCTCAGCATGCTCTGGATGCATTCTAGGGCTTGACTGATCCTGGGGGCCGACGGAAAAGCCCGAAAAGCTCGACTCTGAATCTCCATACCTAGATAGACAATGGTTTGGGATGGGACGAGTTGGGACTTCTCTATATTGACCAGGAGACCCAATTCCTTGGTCAGATCCATAGTCCATCTGAGATTCTCCAGACAGCGACGACTTGACGAAGCTCTTAAAAGCCAGTCGTCCAAATAGAGGGAGGCTCTGATGTCTGCCAAGTGAAGGAATTTGGCAATATTCCTCATCAGTTTGGTAAACACAAGAGGTGCCGTGCTTAGGCCAAAGCACAGGGCTTGGAACTGGTACACGACCTTTCCAAAGACGAACCTTAGGAAAGGTTGGGAGTCTGGATGGACGGGGACGTGAAAGTATGCGTCTTTCAGGTCTAACGAGACCATCCAGTCTTCCTTCCTGACCGCTGCTAGGACCGACTTCGTCGTCTCCATTGTGAACGTCTGCTTGGTGACAAAAGCATTGAGAGCACTGACGTCCAGCACCGGTCTCCAACCTCCTGTCTTCTTCGCTACCAGGAAGAGACGGTTGTAGAAGCCCGGGGATTGATGGTCCCGGACTATGACTACCGCTCCCTTTTGTAGCAAGAGCGACACCTCTTGTTGCAACGCTAGCCTCTTGTCCTTCTCCTTGTAGTTGGGAGAGAGGTTGATGGGAGAAGTTGCTAGAGGGGGACTGCGGCAGAACGGAATCCTGTACCCCTCCCTTAGCAACTTCACAGACTGAGCGTCTGCACCTCTGTTCTCCCAAGCCTGCCAGAAGTTCTTGAGCCTGGCTCCCACTGCTGTCTGGAGAGGTAGGCAGTCAGATCCTGCCTTTTGAGGACTTGGAACCCTTCTTCGATTTGCCACGATGACTGTCGGCACGGGTACCTCCGCTGCTGGAGGTTCTGCCACGAAAGGGCGGGATGAACCTAGACGCTGGTGTGTCCATCCTAGGTCTAGGCACGGAAGGTAAAGCTTTGGCCTTACGTGCGGAGGACGCCACCAGGTCATGGGTATCCTTCTGGATCAACGAGGCAGCCATCCCCTTGATCAGCTCTTCCGGAAAGAGACACTTGGAAAGCGGAGCAAACAACAACTCTGACTTCTGGCAAGGAGTGATCCCAGCCGACAAGAAGGAGCAAAGATGGTCTCTCTTCTTAAGCACTCCCGACACGTACGAAGCCGCAAGCTCACCAGACCCATCCCGAATGGCTTTGTCCATGCTAGACATGATAAGCATGGCAGAGTCCTTATCCGAAGGGGAAGTCTTTCTGCTTAACGCTCCCAAACACCAATCGAGGAAGTTGAAGATCTCAAAAGCACGAAAAACTCCCTTCAACAGATGATCCATGTCAGAAAAGGACCAGCAAATCTTAGATCGTCTCATAGCCAGCCTGCGGGGAGAGTCAACCAGACTTGAGAAGTCGCCCTGGGCAGAGGCAGGAACTCCCAAGCCGGGTTCCTCTCCCGTGGCATACCAGACGCTAGATTTGGAAGCAAGCTTGGTAGGCGGAAAGATGAAAGCAGTCTTTCCCAGCTGCTTCTTGGACTGCAACCACTCTCCCATAACCCTCAAAGCTCTCTTGGATGAGCGTGCGAGTACAAGTTTGGTGAAGGCAGGAGCTGCTGACTGCATGCCTAAAGCAAACTCGGAGGGAGGAGAGCGAGGGGTTGCAGACACAAACTGTTCCGGATACAAATCCCTGAACAGGGCAAGGACTTTCCTAAAGTCTAAGGAGGGAGGCGTAGACTTGGGTTCTTCTAAGTCGGAGTGCGGATCGTCCAAATGCGCAGCTTCGTTGTCATCAGATACTCCATCATCCGAAAGCTGAGGAGGAAGTGGCAAAGGTGGAGCAGAAAGCTGAACGGCTGAATCCGGCAGCACGGGTGCATGCGTAGCTGCTGCGGATCCAACATCATGCCGCTGCTGGTCAGTCTGCGAGCTGGCAACAACAAAAGCGGAGTGCTGGTGCATGGGAGGGACTGCCGTGAGTTGCGGAGCATGCCGCATGGGTTGCGGAGCATGCCGCATGGGTTGTGGAGCATGCCGCATTGCGTCAAAACACGGCAGCTCGACAGCACCTTCCCACTGCTGATGCGGTAGCTCACGCATGTCAACGGAGGGTGCAGCATGAACATGCGTCTGGCAGGGTCGACTGCGCATCGGTGGTGGAGCTCTCACAGGTGGAGTGTGGGAGCAGGCAGCCGCAGTATCTGCTGAGCGCACAACCGTGGCAGGTTGTAGGTTAACTGGTGCAGTGTCAACCTTCTCAGCACGATACTCCTGCATGAAGGAAGCAAGCTGAGACTGCATAGTCTGCAGCATGGACCACTTAGGGTCTACCGTGGTTGGTGCGGCAAAAGACGGAGTAGTTGCCTGCTGCGGAACCACTCTACCTCTCTTGGGAGGTGTGCAGTCTTCGGAAGACTGCGGCGAGTCCGAACTGACCCAGTGGCTACACCTGGGCCGTTGGACTCGCTCGGAAGGGACCTTACGCTTGAGAGGTCGTGAGACCTTGGTCCAACGTTTCTTCCTCGAAACTTCTTCCACAGACGAGGAATGATAGGGCTCATTCGTCTGTTTGTGGATGGGACGATCTCTGACAGATACGTCCGCAACCACTGAGGGTACATCCGTACGCTGATCAAGGCCTGTCGAACCCTTTGGTCCTTCGACATTGCTTCTCCCCTGGGCTTGGGAGCTTGCAAGAGGTCCCGGACTGGGAGGACGACTGGCTCGAACAGATGTACCCTCATGCGCAACACTGAGACTGACACTTTTCACTTCACTTGCACTCACTACACTTCCCACTGCACTTTGCGCTTTCAACTCTTTGACGTCTGACAAAAGTTGATTCCGGTCATTAGCTAATGACTCCACTCTGTCACCAAGAGCCTGAATGGCACGCATCATGTCCGCCATGGAGGGTTGAGCACTAGTAGCAGGGTCGGGAGTCACCACTACAGGGGAAGGAGTAGGTTGAGGGGCATGGGGAGAGGAAAAATCAAAAGAGCGAGAAGAACTCCTCCTGATCCTATCCTTCTCTAGCCTACGTGCATTCTTTAGGAATTCGTTAAAATCGAATTCCGAAAGCCCAGCGCATTCCTCACATCGATCTTCCAATTGACAGGATTTACCCCTACAATTGGAACAAACGGTGTGAGGATCTATGGAGGCCTTCGGAAGACGCCTAGAACAAGCCCTAACGCTACACTGCCTGTACTTAGGGACTTGAGAATGGTCAGACATCTTGAATTCTAGAAATAGTCAAGGGGGAAATCCAAAATCTAGCAAAGTTCATTAACAATTAATCCAAATCTAATCAAAAAGCTTGAAAAGCTAATGATAAAGGTTCCTGAATAGCGAAGGCTAAAATCTAGAGCGAATACATCACCAAAATCGTGAAAAACAACTCCAGAAACAACAGCGTATCCAAGTAGGTCTTGCCGGTGGCACGACAGAGGAAAAATTGAGTTCTTGTTGACAAGAAGTACCTAAGTACCTACTCGACAGATGGCGCTGTTGTGTACACCCCCACCTGTATAGCGATCGCTGGCGTATCCCGACCTTAGATTTTTCTGTCGGGCAACAGAGTTGACAGCTACATGATCATCGGGTAAGATTAATATTGAAAATTCAAATATCAAAGTCTGACATAACAGCAATGCTTCTTTCCCATAGGTCAAAAGCTGTTAGCTATCTTGACCATATTCATTATATTAAAGTAAAGCTTTTCTGTTATCTTAACAATGACACAATGCTACAAAAAGGACTCTTGAACAAGAAATAACTCTGATCATGAATAAAGATTAAAATTAACCATCATACCCACATACCCTAAAATTAAGGCATCTTAATATTTTGCTTTAAAAAGGTCAAACAGGAAACAATACCTGTAGTATAATGTACAGAAATCACTGAACGATCTTAGCTCCCACTATACATGAAACATAATGAAATAGAGAAACCCTACAAGAAAATGTGGAAAACGAATGGAAGCACCCTGATAACCTTTTTTTTCTTTTTTTAAATTAGCATAAAATAACTTTCTCTCACCTACTTGTAATCCAGTTTATATAAAAAATGACAGACATCACATACTGACAACATTAAGCTTCTTTTACCACAGCACATATCATCATCATCTCCTCCTACGCCTATTGACGCAACGGTCCTCGATTGGATTTCGCCCGTGGTCAATATCTTGAGCTTTTAATTCAATACAACAAATCTACTTGATAAAAAAAAAAACTCTACAATAAATATCCATATCAAATTATTCAATCAATGAATGTAAAGCCAACAGAGATGTTTGCAACCAGAAAAATGAAAAATTAATTTTGATTGTGTAAAGACTGAAATTCAAGGTGAAAATTTAACCTCCTATAGTTCAAGTTCTATTCAGTAAAAATCTCTTATCAATTAAGAGGCAACTGTTTACTACCAAACATGCGTTTATATTGACTTGAACACATTATAACAATATATACAATACTCTTAAAAGAGAACAGCAACTTACTTTGTGAGGTGCGATAAAATCTGTATAAACTATAAGCCGTTCCACCCCAAAATGAGGTAAAATAAAACAAAAGTTCGATCCATGACAATGAAGGAAATAATTGGATACGCTTCACGTTCTGCCATTTCTGACGATCAAGACTTTCTGCACTCACTTGCTGCATCAGTGTTCAAAACCTGTAAAAAGAAAAAGGGCATTACCGGTACTGTATTAATCAATTTTTTTTTCGATCAAGAGTTAGTTCTAGTATAGATACACTCCATTTCTCTGCTTGCTTTCTTTCTAAAGAACTTCATAGTGCTAGAGTACATACATACATACATATACCAAAGGCACTTCCCCCAATTTTGGGGGGTAGCCGACATCAACAAGAAACAAAACAAAAAAGGGGACCTCTACTCTCTACGTTCCTCCAGCCTAGAGAGTAGAGGTCCGCTTTTTTGTTTTGTTTCTTGTTGATGTCAGCTACCCCCCAAAATTGGGGGAAGTGCCTTTGGTATATGTATGTATGTATGTACTCTAGCAGTATGCTATTGCTAGAGTACTAGTAAAAAAATTAAAACTTATTTATAATGGTTCCAATATCAAAATTTTTAATTGGTATTTTTCTTAACCATACAAACCTGAAATCTTTAGTGGGGGAACTGTACAGTACTTGGAGCCTTTGTATATCAGGAGCCAGTTCTTCCCACGTGCATAGAAAATGGACTCCAACTAACCTAATCTACATGACATGTCCTTACCTACTTACCAAACGGGGGAGGATTGCACCCCCTATTCTGCGTATTCTTAGTCGGCCGTCATCATACATACAGGTGGCCACTATCATACATACTAACCCAGCCCCCCTCTCCCCCCCCCGGTACTCAATCATGGTAGTACCACCATTAATCGTTACAATAGTTAAAAATCGTCATAACGGCACAATTAATCATAAGCTTCTTTGCAGAATATTCATCCACGCTTGGGGAAATTATGCCTTCACTCCAAAACTTCCAATCGCCCACAGTAATAAAAATTGAATTCATCTGAAACACCGGTAAATAAGTATGCAAAATCATATTTCAACAAGGTTCTAAAGCAGGCTATGTTGTAATTAAATGCCAAGTTCAGTACCCAAAGGTTTACAATGGAAATACATTTCAGAATACGAGCATGAAATAAAACAGGGTCTTTGTACAACAGCGGCCAGTTCCTCTCGTATGGATTAAAAATGGACAACTGACCTAAATTTTCCCCCCAGGGGGTGTATGTATGATAGCACCCACCTGTATGTTTTATTATGTCTAACTTACCCGTTAGGTAAGTAGGTAAGGACACGGCTTGTAGGTTAGGTTAGGAGGGAAAGTTTAGGTTAGTCGATGACCATTTTTAATCAACTTGCGAGGAACTGGCTGCATATATACAAAGGCTCCTTCCCCCTAACCTACCCTACAATCTGTGTCCTTACCTACTTACCTAACGGGGGGGGGGGGGGGGGGAGGGCCCATGCGACACCCCTTATCACTGCCATATTCTAAGTTAGCCGTAATGATACATACAATCCAATAAGACAGACAGATAGCTTTCTACTTATATTCATAAGCGATAAAATATTAAAAAAGTAACTTTAAACAATTAAGGTGAAATAGAATAGAATAGATATAGCGAATAGACAAAAGGCTCAACAACGATTACCCAGGCATATGTTCTTGGCTTATATACGTTAAGAAAAAGGTTATATTGATATAAATCCTGAATAAAACTCTCAATAATAAGTCGAACAACTTTAAAACTTCACTAAATTTTACTGTTAACTTACTATAGATGGATAATAAGTTCACAATTAACAAAAGAACTTAAATCGAACATCAGAATCGTTTGTTTTGTTTTGATTAACAAATTCCACCTTTTGGAAATTAGCGACAATGGCGACATGTTTTTGTACAGGTTCGTTATTAGATAAATTGTACATTGAATATATACAAGTTGATGTGCGTAAAAGCTTTAAGAATAAATTAAAAAAGCTTTAAAATAAATCTACAACTCAAATCGATGGATTTATCACACTGTTAAAATGAAATTAGCAACAATGGCGACATTTTTTTGTACAGGTTCGTTATCAGATAAATTGTACATTGAAAATATAAGAGTTGATGTGGATAAAAGCTTCATAAATAAATTGTAAAAGCTTTAAAATAAATCTACTATTCAAATCGACTAACCAATCACGTTGTTAAAATGATCACAGAAACAACAAGAATTTTTTTGTACAGGTTCGTTATCAGATAAATTGTACATTGAATATATACAAGTTGATGAGGATAAAAGCTTCATAAATAAATTGTAAAAGCTTTAAAATAAATCTACTATTCAAATCGATTGATTTATCACACTGTTAAAATGAAATTAGCGACAATGGCGAAATTTTTTTGTACAGGTTCTTTATCAGATAAATTGTACATTGAATATATTAAAGTTGATGAGGGTAAAAGCTTTAAAAATACATTGTAAAAGCTTTAAAATAAATCTACTACTCAAAAGGATTGATTTATCACACTGTTAAAATGAAATTAGCGACAATGGCGAGATTTTTTGTACAGGTTCGTTATCAGATAAATTGTACATTAAAAATATAAAATTTGATGAGGGTAAAAGCTTAAAAAATAAATTAAAAAAGCTTTAAAATAAATCTACTACTCAAATCGATTGATTAATCACCCTGTTAAAATGATCACAGAAACAACAAGACTCTACAAACGGTGAAGTTTTTTGTACAGGTTCGTTATGAGATAAATTGTACATTGAATATATAAAAGTTGATGTGGGTAAAAGCTTAAAAAATTAATTGAAAAAGCTTTAAAATAAATCTACTACTCAAATCGATTGATTAATCACACTGTTGAATTGATCACAGAAACATTTTTTTGTACAGGTTCTTTATTAGATAAATTGTACATTGAATATATACAAGTTGATGTGGGTAAAAGCTTTTAAAAATACATTGAAAAAGCCTTTAAAATAAATCTACTATTCAAATCGATTGATTTATCACACTGTTAAAATGATCACAGATACATTTTTTGTACAGGTTCGTTATCAGATAAATTGTACATTAGAAATATACAAGTTGATGTGGGTAAAAGCTTAAAAAATAATTTAAAAAAGCTTTAAAATAAATCTACTACTCAAATCGATTGATTTATCACGTTGTTAAAATGATCACAGAAACATTTTTTTGTACAGGTTCGTTATCAGATAAATTGTACATTGAATATATAAAAGTTGATGTGGGTAAAAGCTTTAAAAATAAATTGAAAAAGCTTTAAAATAAATCTACTATTCAAATCGACTAACCAATCACGTTGTTAAAATGATCACAGAAACAACAAGACTCTCTAAAATGAGAAATTTTTTGTACAGGTTCGTTATTAAATAAATTGTATATTGAAAATATACAAGTTGATGAGGGTTAAAAGCTTAAAAAATAATTTAAAAAAGCTTTAAAATAAATCTACTACTCAAATCGATTGATTTATCACACTGTTAAAATGATCACAGAAACATTTTTTTGTACAGGTTCGTTATCAGATAAATTGTACATTAAAAATATACAAGTTAATGTGGATAAAAGCTTAAAAAATAAATTAAAAAAGCTTTAAAATAAATCTACTATTCAAATCAACTAACCAATCACGTTGTTAAAATGACCATAGAAACAACAAGACTCTCTACAAACGGTGAAGTTTTTTGTACAGGTTCGTTATTAGATAAATTGCACATTGAATATATTAAAGTTGATGTGGGTAAAAGCTTAAAAAATAAATTAAAAAAGCTTTAAAATAAATCTACAACTCAAATCGATGGATTTATCACACTGTTAAAATGATCACAGAAACAACAAGACTTTCTAAAATGCGAAATTTTTTGTACAGGTTCGTTATCAGATAAATTGTACATTGAAAATATACAAGTTAATGTGGGTAAAAGCTTAAAAAATAAATTAAAAAAGCTTTAAAATAAATCTACTATTCAAATCAACTTACCAAACACGTTGTTAAAATGATCACAGAAACAACAAGAATTTTTTTGTACAGGTTCGTTATTAGATAAATTGTACATTAAAAATATACAAGTTGATGTGGGTAAAAGCTTAAAAAATAATCTAAAAAAGCTTTAAAATAAATCTACTATTCAAATCGATTGATTTATCACACTGTTAAAATGAAATTAGCGATAATGGCGACATTTTTTTTGTACAGGTTCGTTATCAGATAAATTGTACATTGAATATATACAAGTTGATTAGGGTAAAAGCTTGAAAAATAAATTAAAAAAGCTTTAAAATAAATCTACTACTCAAAAGGATTGATTTATCACACTGTTAAAATGAAATTAGTGACAAATGCGAAATTTTTTGTACAGGTTCGTTATCAGATAAATTGTACATTGAATATATTAAAATTGATGTGGGTAAAAGCTTAAAAAATAAACTGAAAAAGCTTTCAAATAAATCTACAACTCAAATCGACTTACCAATCACCCTGTTAAAATGATCACAGAAACAACAAGACTCTCTAAAATGCGAAATTTTTTTGTACAGGTTCGTTATCAGATAAATCGTACATTAAAAATATAAAATTTGATTAGGGTAAAAGCTTAAAAAATAAATTAAAAAAGCTTTAAAATAAATCTACTACTCAAATCGATTGATTAATCACACTGTTAAAATTATCACAGAAACAACAAGACTCCCTACAAACGTGTCATTTACAAACAAGTACTACAATAAGTGACGTGGTCTTAACAAGTGGTTAGCCTTGGATTAGGTTTTATCGCAGTGTGGGAGTGGCTTATAGGGTTAAATCGCCAGTTTTCCTTATAGAACAACAAAAGGAATTGAGGGTTATTCATAGAGTAATGTATTCTGAATAGATTTGCCTGAATAGATGTATGACATTTTATATCTCAAGCTAGGGTGGTTATTTGAATTTAAAAAAGGTCAAACTGCTCAGATATTTTAGGTGTTAGGAATGTAAAATGACTAGAACTAAATCCTCTCTCTCTCTCTCTCTCTCTCTCTCTCTCTCTCTCTCTCTCTCTCTCTCTCTCTCTCTCTCTCCAATGGAAAAATATTCTACTGGGGCAAAATGAGAGAAACGTTGAGATAAATCCTTTAAATCATGTGAGTTTTCAAAATAACGATTAATCTAAAAGAGATTAGCCTAGTCATTTATAATATATATATATATATATATATATATATATATATATATATATATATATATATATATATATATATATATATATATATATATATATATTACTTGCTAAGCAACAACCCTACTTGGAAAAGCAGGATGCTGTAAGCCCAAGGGTTCAAACAGGGAAAACAGCGTTTTACACACACACACACATATATATATATGTATATATATGTATATATATATATATATATATATATATATATATATATATATATATATATATATATATATATGATAAATTTTGCACATTTAGACGTGTTTTTCATATTCAAATAAGCCATATATATTTCTGATACATTAATGTCTGGATTCTCTTAACGACCTCGGGATCAGAGCCCCAGGCGAAATCACACAAAGACAAGAGCTTGGGTCCGGCCGGGAATCGAACCCTGGTCGGCAAGCTTGTATAGACAGTGACTAAGCCAATTCACCAAAATGCTGGTGTTTGTCACAAACTAATTAAGGTACAATCCATGACATGCACGTAATAAATTTTCAAATGAAGGGAAAATAAAAACGGTAATAAATGGGAGTTAACAAAAAACCAAAGACCAGACTTTAACGGACAAAAAAAAAAAAATAATTCTTAATGATAAAGGAGAGTAAACCCTACTGGCCAAATCGTGTGAAGATGGCTCATACTTACAGAGAAAATGTGAGATGTGGTGGTTTGCTGGGTGCTACGCAGAAGCCTGGGCTAACTTTGGTGAGATATTCTTCAGCCCAAGTGCCCAACTGAGCTGTGACACCACTCGCTTGCTCATACTTACAGAGAAAATGTGAGTGCTACGCAGAAGCCTGGGATAACTCTGGTGAGATATTCTCCAGCCCAAGTGCCCAACTGAGCTGTGACACCACTCGATTGCTCATACTTACAGAGAAAATGTGAGTGCTACGCAGAAGCCTGGGCTAACTTTGGTGAGGTATTCTCCAGCCCAAGTGCCCAACTGAGCTGTGACACCACTCGCTTATCAGATATCATTACGACTCACAGCTGCTGTTGTGCTTCTTTACTCATTGTGAGCCTGTTCGCAGCCATCAACTTTCATGCTTCGGGGCCAGTAGGAGGGAAGATTTCTCTTCCCAAGAGAGAATAGTGCACCAAACTTTCAACTGATCTCCACACGGCACTAAAAGAGTTGGCAGACCTAGACCTACAAGGCTGACGACTATGAAGCGTGAAGTAGAAGGACGAATGAAGATGTATTGATTTAAAAGCTCTAGAGACGACTGGCAAAATCTAACTGAGGCCCTTTGCAGTCAATAGGTGTGGGAGGAGATCACTAAACTTAAAACTGGGCTCCACAAGGCACTAAAAGAGTTGGAAGAGCCAGGCCTACATGGCTAGGAATATGAAGTGTGAAATAGGAGAGGACAAATGAAGAAGTATTAATTTAAAAGCTCTAGAGACGACTAGCGAAATCTGGCTGAGGCCCTTTGCGTCAACAGACGTAGGAGTAGATCATTAAAATTTCAACTGGGCTCCACAAGGCACTAAAAGAGTTGGAAGGCCCAGGCCTACATGGCTGACGACTATGAAGCGTGAAGTAGGGGACGTCGACTAGAGGCGTATTGGTTAAAAAGCTCACGATAAAGAGGACTGGTGAAATCTAACTGAGGCCCTTTACGTCAATAAACGAGGGAGGAGATCACCAAACTTTCAAATGGGCTCCACAAGGCACTAAAAGAGTTGGAAGACACAGGCCTACATGGCTGAGGACTATGAAGCGTGAAGTAGGGGAGGTCGAATGGAGGCGTATTGGTTTAAAAGCTCAAGATAGAGACGACTGGCGAAATCTAACTGAGGCCCTTTGCCTCAATAGGCGTAGGAGGATATGATGATGAAGGAAGATGGGCCTCGAATTGTCATCCTTCCGTTTTGAGGCCTAATTTGTGGGTAGATGTCTATACATCCTCATGTCCCACACATGGTCCTAAAGCTTGTTATTATTATTATTATTATTATTATTATTATTATTATTATTATTATTATTATTATTATTAAAAGGAGTCAAGTTCGACTAGAGCTGGTCCGAATAAAATGGGGATAGAAAAATATTGCATGCTAGTGCGTACACGACCCGTCAAAAATGATGGCTGAATATTTACATACACACACACACACACACACACACACACACACACACACACACACACACACACACACAGATTCAGATCACCCAACACCCAGCATATCCAAGAGACTGGGAGAAAGCGACTAAACTCATTTTTTTTTAATGAGGCACATTTGTACTGGCTCGCAGAGGTGTCCCTTTTAGCTCGAAAAAGTTTCCTGTTAGCTGATTGGCCAGAATTATCTTGTCCAACCAATCTGCGATTAGAAAACTTAACTGAGCTAAAAGGGCACCCCTGCTGAGTCGGTGCAAATGCACCTCATCAAAAAAAAAAAAAAAAAAAAAAAAAATGAGTATAGTTAGTTATACGTCTGGCAATGCCGCTGAGCGTGACTGAATATATATATATATATATATATATATATATATATATATATATATATATATATATATATATATATATATATATATATATATATATATATATATATACAGTATATACATATATTCGTGCTATGAGAAGAATTGGTAAGGTGAGAGATGTGGATATATGCCAAAGCAGTACAAATATTAGCAGAGGTGAAAGAGTTTAAGACAGAAATACATTATAATTCAAACATGCTAAGAGGTAAAAGAGAAGAGGAAGGACTATAAATGTCTGGAAAGAACGATAGATAGCCAGGTGGAGTAAAAGACGTATTGAAGAAGAAGAGTCTTGATATATTGGAAGTGAAAAAGTATTTGCAAAATTGATATGAACACCGCATTGTTGGTCGGGGTGTTCAACTAATAGTTGATGAGCCTACTGTGTAAAAACTGCATCAATTAATGCTGTGGTAGTTCTGCTATACGGGGCTCCATCAACAATGTAACATTAAAAGAATGACCTAGTTGTGGAATGATCTTCCTAATCGGGTAGTTGATTCGGTAGAACTTAAAAGAGTTCGAACATGTAGCAAATGGTTTCATGTTGAACAGGCTGACATAAGTCTCTTTTTATAGTTTATATATAAAATACATGTTTTAATGTTGTCACTAATCTTATGATATTTTATTTTAATTGTTCATTACTTATATAGTTTACTTTTTCCTTACTTCCTTTCCTCACCGGGCTATTTTTCCCTGTTGGAGCCCTTGGGCTTGTAGCATCTTGCTTTTCCAGCTGTGGTTGAAGCTTGGCTGGTGTAATAATAATAATAATAATAATAATAATAATGATAATATCAATAATAATAATAACAACAATTATTATTATAATAATACAGCAATAATATAATACTAACAACAACAACAACATTAATAATAATAATAAAAATAATAATAATAATGATAATATTAATAATAATAAAAAATAATAATAATAATAATAATATCAATAATAATAATAACAACAATTGTTATTATAATAATACAGCAATAATATAATACTAACAACAACAACAACATTAATAACAATAATAATAATAATAAAAATAATAATAATAATAATAATAATAATAATAATAATAATAAAAATAATAATAATAATAATAATAATAATATCAATAATAATAACAACAATTATTATTATAATAATACAGCAATAATATAATACTAACAACAACAACAACAACAACATTAATAATAATAATAATAATGATAATAATAATAATAATAATAAAAATAATATTAATAATAATAATAATAATAATAATAATAATAATAATAATAATAATAATAATAATAATGACTACTGTACTGTTTTTCTTCAGAGCCAACCCAGGTTAGGGGATAATGCCTACTCTTGGGAAAAATAAGTTAATCTCTGAGGATCTATACAAATTAGTTAGTTATTTTTTACTGCCGTCGCAGGATTAAAAACAACAACAACAACAACAACAATAATAATCCTTATTCTGTAATATAACTTAGTTAATTTAACTGTTCTATGAATATACATTATTATTATTATTATTATTATTATTATTATTATTATTATTATTATTACTTGCTAAGCTACAACCATTGTTAGAAAAGGAAAATGCTATGAGCCCAAGGGCTCCAACATGGAAAATAGCCCAGTGAAGAAAGGAAATAAGAAAATAAATAAAATACAAGAGAATTAACAAATAAAAAATATTTTAAAACATTGAACAAATCTTTCATATATAAACTGTCAAAACTTCAAAAAAACAAGAGGAAGATAAATAACACAGAATAGTGTGCCTGAGTGTACCCTCAAGCAAGAGAACTCTACTCCAAGACAGTAGAAGCTTCTCCAAGTAATCTTGTATTAAAACATATTTTGAGTCTCAGGCTATTAAAAGGAAACAGATAAGCGACCTCCTTTGAAAATATATATTTCCAACTAACTCCAACCTTTGCTGGATGTTATGTGCCAGAAGGTAGAAAGATAAAAGCGGTCTAATAATCATAAGAGGCTAATCAAAAGATAAAACCTACTCTGGTTCAAAACCCGAGAGGAATTAATTCGTGGAAATTCGAGAGATATCAAGACATCACGGAGATAAGGCCAGGAAGGTATTTCATTTGAAAAAAAAAAAAAACTTTTCTCCAAGTTTATGTCCTCAAAGATTATTGACAAGGATTTCTTGGCTTATTTATAAAACATTAGATTGGAGATCCATCTTGAAAGGAAAGCTTTGGTCAAAATTAATCTTTTAGAGGGGCATGTAGTGTTTCATAGACTATTCAAAGAACTTTTATTAACTGGGGGGACTTCATTTCGAATCTTATTCGTCGAAGTTACCTCTTAATGTAGGTAATTCATTTGAAAAAAAACTTTTCTCTAAGTTTATGTCCTCAAAGATTATTGACAAGGATTTCTTGGCTTCATAAACATAAGATTGGAGATCCATCTTGGAATGAAAGCTTTGGTTAAACATAGATGTCAAAATTCATTTCTTAGAAGGGCATTGAAAGAAATGAAGTGTTTCATAGACTATTCAAAGAACTTTTATTAACTGGGGGGGGGGGGGGGGGGACTTCATTTCGAATATTATTCTTCAAAGTTACCTCTTAATGTAGGTAATTCATTTGAAAAAAAAAAACTTTTCTCTAAGTTTATGTCCTCAAAGATTATTGACAAGGATTTCTTGGCTTCATAAACATAAGATTGGAGATCCATCTTGAAATGAAAGCTTCGGTTAAACATAGATGTCAAAATTCCTTTCTTAGAAGGGCATTGAAAGAAATGAAGTGTTTCATAGACTATTTAAAGAACTTTTATTAATTGGGGGACTTCATTTCGAATATTATTCTTCAAAGTTACCTCTTAATGTAGGTATTTCATTTGAAAAAAAAAAAAAAAAAAAACTTTTCTCCAAGTTTATATCCTCAAAGATTATTGACAAGGATTTCTTGGCTT
>NC_090753.1:67234216-67316716 GCF_036898095.1 Palaemon carinicauda
ATCCTTCTGCTATTGGAGTTATTCAATTTCCCTCTTATTCCTTCTTTTTGTCGTTATTATATATATATATATATATATATATATATATATATATATATATATATATATGTATGTATCTGTATATATATATATATATATATATATATATATATATATATATATATATATATATATATATATATATATATATATATATATATATATATATATATATATACACATATATACAGTATATACACATATATGTATATATTTATATATATACATATACAGTATATACATATATTATTATTATTATTATTATTATTATTATTATTATCCAAGCCACAACCCTAGCTGGAAAAGCAAGATGCTACAAGCCCAGGGGCTCCAACAGGGAAAAATAGCCCAGTGAGGAAAGGAAACAAGGAAATAAATAAATGAAGCGAACAAATTAACAATAAATCATTCTAAAAACAGCAACAACGCCAAAACAGACATGTCATATACAAACTATTAACAACATCTAAAACAAATATGTCATAAATAAATATACATATATATATTTTCGAGCGTCGCCTACAAAAGTTATCCCCCTTCCAAGTCTCTTCCTTCTACTTGCGCCACGACTCTATAAAAATTCCATTGTATGTGTAAGTTTCTTCTGGTCCTCCATGCCGTAATTCAATTATAACTTCATACTCATTTTTTTCCCTTGCCGGGCAGAAATGGGATACATCTGTTTCTCCCGCTGGGACCAGTTATAGCTGTTACGGAGAAAGGCTTTCGTGTTTATTCTCTTGTTCTTGAAACTGTTTTCCTGTCCTTATTTCTTAGGATAATGGTGATCTATTGGTAGCGTCCCTGCTTGGCTCTTGTCGGATTGGTGTTCGAGTCCCGCTTAAGCTCGATAGTTTCTTGTAGTGTCTGCAACCTCACCATCCTTGTGAGCTAAGGATTGGCTGGTTTAGGGAGGCTATAGGTCTACCTTCTGAGTCATCAGCAGCCATTGCCTGGTCCTCCCTTGTCTTCGCTTGGGTGGAGACGGGGGAGGCTATAGATCTACTTACTGAGTCATCAGCAGCCATGGCCTGGTCCTCCCTTGTCTTCGCTTGGGTGTAGACGGGGGAGGCTATAGATCTACTTACTGAGTCATCAGCAGCCATTGCCTGGTCCACCCTTGTCTTCGCTTGGGTGGAGACGGGGGAGGCTATAGATTTACTTGCTAAGTCATCAGCAGCCATTGCCTGGTCCACCCTTGTCCTCGCTTGTGTGGAGACTGGGCTTTGGTGCTAATCATATGTATGGTCAATCTCTAGGGAACTGTTCCTTGCCTCTGCCATTCACGGGCGGTCTCTCCGAGGCCCTTTGCGTCAATAGGCGTAGGAAATGATGATTTCATTTAGTGGAAACTTTGAGAAATAATATTCGAAATGAAGTACCTTAAATAAGTAAAAGTTCTTTAAATAGTCTATGAAACACTTCATTCCCTTCTAAAAGATTCATTTTTATATTCATGTTTAACCAAAGCTTCCCTTTCAAGATGGATCTCCAATCTTATGTTTTATGACTAAGCCAAGAAATCCTTGTCAATAATCTTTGAGGATATAAACTTGGAGAATTTTTTTTTTCTTTTTTCAAATGAAATACCTACATTAAGGGGTAACTTCGACGAATGATATTCGAAATGAAGTCCCCCCAATTAATAAAAGTTCTTTGAATAGTCTATGAAACACTTCATTTCTTACAACGCCCTTACTAAGAAATTAATTTTGACATCTATGTTTAACCGAAGCTTTCATTTCAAGATGGATCTCCAATCTTATGTCTATGAAGCCAAGAAATCCTTGTCAATAATCTTTGAGGACATAAACTTGGAGAAAATTTTTTTTTTTTCAAATGAATTACCTACATTAAGAGGTAACTTCGACGAATAAGATTCGAAATGAAGTCCCCCCCCCCCCAGTTAATAAAGTTCTTTGAATAGTCTATGAAACACTACATGCCCCTCTAAAAGATTAATTTTGACCAAAGCTTTCCTTTCAAGATGGATCTCCAATCTAATGTTTTATAAATAACCCAAGAAATCCTTGTCAATAATCTTTGAGGACATAAACTTGGAGAAATTTTTTTTTTTTTCAAATGAAATACCTACATTAAGGGGTAACTTCGACGAATGATATTCGAAATGAAGTCCCCCCAGTTAATAAAAGTTCTTTGAATAGTCTATGAAACACTACATGCCCCTCTAAAAGATTAATTTTGACCAAAGCCTTCCTTTCAAGATGGATCTCCAATCTAATGTTTTATAAATAAGCCAAGAAATCCTTGTCAATAATCTTTGAGGACATAAACTTGGAGAACAGTTTTTTTTTCTCTCAAATGAAATACCTTCCTGGCCTTATCTCCGTGATGTCTTGATATCTCTCGAATTTCCACGAATTAATTCCTCTCGGTTTTGAGTCAGAGTCGGTTTTATCTTTTGATTAGCCTCTTATGATTATTAGACCGCTTTTATCTTTCTACCTTCTGGCACATAACATCCAGCAAAGGTTGGAGTTAGTTGGAAATATATATTTCAAAGGAGGTCGCTTATCTGTTTCCTTTTAATAGCCCGAGACTCAAAATATGTTTTAATACAAGATTACTTGGAGAAGCTTCTACTGTCTAGGAGTAGAGTTCTCTTGCTTGAGGGTACACTCAGGCACACTATTCTGTGTTATTTATCTTCCTCTTGTTTTTGAAGTTTTGACAGTTTATATATGAAAGATTTGTTCAATGTTTTAAAATATTTTTTATTTGTTAATTACTTCTCTTGTATTTTATTTATTTTCTTATTTCCTTTCTTCACTGGGCTATTTTCCATGTTGGAGCCCTTGGGCTCATAGCATTTTCCTTTTCTAACAATGGTTGTAGCTTAGCAAGTAATAATAATAATAATAATAATAATAATAATAATAATAATAATAATAATAATAATAATAATAATGTATATTCATAGAACAGTTAAATTAACTAAGGTATATTACAGAATAAGGATTATTATTGTTGTTGCTGTTGTTATTGTTGTTTTTAATCCTGCGAAGGCAGTAAAAAATAACTAACTAATTTGTATAGATCCTCAGAGATTAACTCATTTTTCCCAAGAGTAGGCATTATCCCCTAACATGGGTTGGCTCTGAAGAAAAACAGTACAGTAGTCATCATCATTATTATTATTATTATTATTATTATTATTATTATTATTATTATTATTATTAATGTTGTTGTTGTTGTTGTTGTTGTTGTTAGTATTATATTATTGCTGTATTATTATAATAATAATAATAATAATAATAATAATAATAATTATTATTATTATTATTATTATTATTATTATCATCACCAGCCAAGCTTCAACCACAGCTGGAAAAGCAACATGCTACAAGCCCAAGGGCTCCAACAAGGAAAAATAGCCCGGTGAGGAAAGGAAGTAAGGAAAAAGTAAACTATATAAGTAATGAACAATTAAAATAAAATATCATAAGATTAGTGACAACATTAAAACATGTATTTTATATATAAACTATAAAAAGAGACTTATGTCAGCCTGTTCAACATTAAACCATTTGCTGCATGTTTGAACTCTTTTGAAGTTCTACCGAATCAACTACCCGATTAGGAAGATCATTCCACTAGGTAATTCTTTAAATGTTGCATTGTTGATGGAGCCCCGTATAGCAGAACTACCACAGCATTAATTGATGCAGTTTTTACACAGTAGCCTCATCAACAATTAGTTGAACACCCCGACCAACAATGCGGTGTTCTTATCAATTTTGCAAATACCTTTTCACTTCCAATATATCAAGACTCTTCTTCTTCAATAGGTCTTTTACTCCATCTGGCTATCTATTGTTCTTTCCAGACGTTTATAGTCCTTCCTCTTCTCTTTTACCTCTTAGCATGTTTGAATTATAATGTATTTCTGTCTTAAACTCTTTCACCTCTGCTAATATTTGTACTGCTTTGGCATATATCCACATCTCTCACCTTACCAATTCTTCTCATAGCACGAATATATATATACTATATATATATATATATATATATATATTCAGTCACGCTCAGCGGCATTGCCAGACGTATAACTAACTATACTCATTTTTTTTTTTTTTTTTGAGGAGGCGCATTTGCACCGACTCAGCGGGGGTGCCCTTTTAGCTCGGATAAGTTTTCTAATCGCTGATTGGTTGAACAAGATAATTCTGACCAATCAGCTAACAGGAAACTTTTTCGAGCTAAAAGGACACCTCTGCGAGCCAGTACAAATGTGCCTCATTAAAAAAAAAAATGAGTTTAGTCGCTTTCCTCCCTGTCTCTTGGATAGGCTGGGTGTTGGGTGAGCTGAATCTGTGTGTGTGTGTGTGTGTGTGCATATCTATCTAAATATTCAGCCATCATTTTTGACGGGTCGTGTACGCACTAGCATGCAATATTTTTCTATCCCCATTTTATTCGGACCAGCTCTTTAAGAGTCGAACTTGACTCCTTTTAATAATAATAATAATAATAATAAAAATAATAATAATAATAATAATGATAATAATAATAACAAGCTTTAGGACCATGTGTGGGACATGAGGATGTATAGACATCTACCCACAAATTAGGCCTCAAAACGGAAGGATGACAATTCGTGGCCCATCTTCCTTCATCATCATATCCTCCTACGCCTATTGACGCAAAGGGCCTCAGTTAGATTTCGCCAGTCGTCTCTATCTTGAGCTTTTAAACCAATACTTCTTCATTCGTCCTTCTACTTCACGCTTCATAGTCGTCAGTCATGTAGGCCTGGGTTCTTCCAACTCTTTTAGTGCCTTGTGGAGCCCAGTTGAAAGTTTGGTGATCTCCTCCCACGTCTGTTGACGCAAAGGGCCTCAGTTAGATTTCACCAGTCATCTTTATCGTGAGCTTTTTAACCAATTCGCCTCTAGTCGACATCCCCTACTTCACGCTTCATAGTCGTCAGCCATGTAGGCCTGAGTCTTCCAACTCTTTTAGTACCTTGTGGAGCCCAGTTGAAAGTTTAGTGATCTACTCCTACGTCTGTTGACGCAAAGGGCCTCAGCCAGATTTCGCTAGTCGTCTCTAGAGCTTTTAAATTAATACTTCTTCATTTGTCCTCTCCTATTTCACACTTCATATTCCTAGCCATGTAGGCCTGGCTCTTCCAACTCTTTTAGTGCCGTGTGGAGCCCAGTTGAAAGTTTGGTGATCTACTCCTACGTCTGTTGACGCAAAGGGCCTCAGCCAGATTTCGCTAGTCGTCTCTAGAGCTTTTAAATTAATACTTCTTCATTTGTCCTCTCCTATTTCACACTTTATATTCCTAGCCATGTAGGTCTGGCTCTTCCAACTCTTTTAGTGCCGTGTGGAGCCCAGTTGAAAGTTTGGTGCCCTATTCTCTCTTGGGAAGAGAAATCTTCCCTCCTACTGGGCCCAAAGCATGAAAGTTGATGACTGCGAACAGGCTCACAATGAGTAAAGAAGCACAACAGCAGCTGTGAGTCGTAATGATATCTGATAAGCGAGTGAGTCACAGTTCAGTTGGGCACTTGGGCTGGAGAATACCTCACCAAAGTTAGCCCAGGCTTCTGCGTAGCACTCATATTTTCTCTGTAAGTATGAGCAAGCGAGCGGTGTCACAGCTCAGTTGGGCACTTGGGCTGAAGAATATCTCACCAAAGTTATCCCAGGCTTCTGCGTAGCACTCACATTTTCTCTGTAAGTATGAGCAAGCGAGTGGTGTCACAGCTCAGTTGGGCACTTGGGCTGAAGAATATCTCACCAAAGTTAGCCCAGGCTTCTGCGTAGCACCCAGCAAACCAGCACATCTCACATTTTCTCTGTAAGTATGAGCCATCTTCACACGATTTGGCCAGTAGTGTTTACTCTCCTTTATCATTAAGAATTATTTTTTTTTTTTTGTCCGTTAAAGTCTGGTCTTTTGTTTTTTGCTAACTCCCATTTATTACCGTTTTTATTTTCCCTCATTTGAAAATTTATTATGTGCATGTCATGGATTGTACCTTAATTATTCCTTAATTAGTTTGTGACAAACACCAGCATTTTGGTGAATCATGTATATATATATATATATATATATATATATATATATATATATATATATATATATATATATATATATATATATATATATATATATACTGTAAGCCCAAGGGTTCAAACAGGGAAAACAGCGTTTTACACACACACACACACATACACATGTATATATATATATATATATATATATATATATATATATATATATATATACATATGTGTATGTGTGTGTGTGTGTGTGTAAAACGCTGTTTTCCCTGTTTGAACCCTTGGGCTTACAGTATATATATATATATATATATATATATTATAAATGACTAGGCTAATCTCTTTTAGATTAATCGTTATTATGAAAACTCACATGATTTAAAGGATTTATCTCTTACCGTTCCTCTCATTTTGCCCCAGTAGAATATTTTTCCATTGGAGAGAGAGAGAGAGAGAGAGAGAGAGAGAGAGAGAGAGAGAGAGAGAGAGAGAGAGAGAGAGATGATTTAGTTCTAGTCATTTTACATTCCTAACACCTAAAATGTCTGAGCTGTTTGACCTTTGTAAATTCAAATACCCACTGAGCTTGAGATATAAAATGTCATACATCTATTCAGGCAAATCTATTCACGAATACATTACCCTATGAATAACCACCTATTCCTTTTGTTGTTCTATAAGGAAAACTGGCGATTTAACCCCATAAGCCACTCCCACACTGCGATAAAACGTAATCCAAGGCTAACCACTTGTTAAGACCACGTCACTCGTTGTAGTACTTGTTTGTAAATGACACGTTATCTTGAAAAAAGATTTGTAGAGAGTCTTGTTGTTTCTGTGATCATTTTAACAGTGTGATAAATCCATCCATTTGAGTTGTAGATTTATTTTATAGCTTTTTTAATTTATTTTTTAAGGTTTTACCCATATCAACTTTTATATTTTTAATGTACAATTTATTTGATAACGAACCTGTACAAAAAATTTCACCGTTTGTAGAGAGTCTTGTTGTTTCTGTGATCATTTTAACAGTGATTAATCAATCGATTTGAGTAGTAGATTCATTTTAAAGCTTTTTTAATTATTTTTTAAGCTTTTACCCTCATCAACTTTTATATTTTCAATATACAATTTATTTAATAACGAACCTGTACAAAAAAATGTTTCTGTGATCATTTTAACAACGTGATAAATCAATCGATTTGAATAGTAGATTTATTTTAAAGCTTTTTTAATTTATTTTTTAAGCTTTTACCCACATCAACTTGTATATATTCAATGTACAATTTATCTGATAACGAACCTGTACAAAAAACTTCGCCATTGTCGCTAATTTCCAAAAGGTGGAATTAAATAATCAAAACAAAACAAACGATTCTGATGTTCGATTTAAGTTCATTTGTTAATTGTGAACCTATTATCCATCTATAGTAAGTTAACAGTAAAATTTGGTGAAGTTTTAAAGTTATTCGACTTATGATTGAGAGTTTTATTCAGGATTTATATCAATATAACCTTTTTCTTAACGTGTAAAAGGCAAGAACATATGCCTGGGTAATCGTTGTTGAGCCTTTTGTCTATTCGCTATTCTATTCTATTCTGTTAAACCTTAATTGGTTAAAGTTACTTTTTTAATATTTTATCGCTTATGAATATAAGTAGAAAGCTATCTGTCTGTCTTATTGGATTGTATGTATCATTACGGCTAACTTAGAATACGGCTGTGTAAAGGGGTGTTCCATGGGGCCCTCCCCCCCCCACCCCCCCCCCCCTTGTTAGGTAAGTAGGTAAGGACATAGATTGTAGGTTAAGTTAGGGGGCAAGGAGCCTTTGTATATCAGCAGCCACTCCCTCGCACGTTGATTAAAAATGGTCATCGACTAACCTAAACTTCCCCCCCTAACCTAACCTACAAGCCGTGTCCTTACCTACTTACCTAACGGGTAAGTTAGACATAATAAAACATACAGATGGCCGTTATCATACATACACCTCCTGGGGGGAAAATTTAGGTCAGTTGTCCAATTTTAATCCACACGAGAGGAACTGGCCGCTGTTGTACAAAGGCCCTGTTTTATTTCATGCTCGTATTCTGAAATGTATTTCCATTGTAAACCTTTGGGTACTGAACTTGGCATTTAATTACAACATTTCCTGCTTTAGTACCTTGCTGAAATATGATTTTGCATACTTATTGACCGGTGTTTCAGATGAATTCAATTTTTATACCTGTGGGCGATTGGAAGTTTTGGAGTGAAGGCATAATTTCCCCAAGCATGGATGAATATTCTGCTAAGAAGCTTATGATTAATTGTGCCGTTATGACGATTAACTATTGTAACGATTAATGGTGGTACTACCATGATTGAGTACGGGGGTGGGGGGGGGCTGGGTTTGTATGTATGATAGTGGCCACCTGTATGTATGATGACGGCCGACTAAGAATACGCAGAATAGGAGGTGCAATCCTCCCCCGTTTGGTAAGTAGGTAAGGACATGTCGTGTAGATTAGGTTAGGCGGGGGCTCTTGAGGTTAGTTGGAGTCCATTTTCTATGCATGTGGGAAGAACTGGCTCCTGATATACAAAGGCTCCAAGTACTGTACAGTTCTCCCATTAAAGATTTCAGGTTTGTATGGTTAAGAAAAATACAAATTGAAATTTCTGAAATACCTGTTCAATTTTGTTTTACTAGTACTAGCAGTATGATACTATTTTATTCAAACTTCTGCTAATTGATTTCTTAAAGCCTTGCTTAGCCTGCTTTACAGTTCAGTGTGTCCCCAAGGTAATAGGAATCTTTTGTATTATCTAAGAACTTCCATTGACCACATCGTGGTTCCTCATTCTTTCCTCTTCATCATTTTAAACTCCTAATACATTTACACAATTCAAGGAATTTCTTGGGTTTACAGTACTGTACAAGCTAACTGTCTTAAGTTCTCTTGTAAGAAAGTAAGCAGGGAAATGGAGTGTATACTAGAACTATAAGTTCTCTAGAAAGAAAGTAAGCAGGGAAATGGAGTGTATACTAGAATTAACTTTTGATAGAAAATTTTTTTTTATTAATGCAGTACCGGTAATGCCCTTTTTCTTTTTACAGGTTTTGAACACTGATGCAGCAAGTGAGTGCAGAAAGTCTTGATCGTCAGAAATGGCAGAACGTGAAGCGTATCCAATTATTTCCTTCATTGTCATGGATCGAACTTTTGTTTTATTTTACCTCATTTTGGGGTGGAACGGCTTATAGTTTATACAGATTTTATCGCACATCACAAAGTAAGTTGCTGTTCTCTTTTAAGAGTATTGTAGGGCCTATATATTGTTATAATGTGGTCAAGTCAATATAAACGCATGTTTGGTAGTAAACAGTTGCCTCTTAATTGATAAGAGATTTTTACTGAATAGAACTTGAACTATAGGAGGTTAAATTTGTACCTTGAATTTCAGTCTTTACACAATCAAAATTCCTTTTTCATTTTCTGGTTGCAAACATCTCTGTTGGCTTTACATTCATTGATTGAATAATTTGATATGGATATTTATTGTAGAGTTTTTTTTTTATCAAGTAGATTTGTTGTATTGAATTAAAAGCTCAAGATATAGACCACGGGCGAAATCCGATCGAGGACCGTTGCCTCAATAGGCGTAGGAGGAGATGATGATGATATGTGCTGTGGTAAAAGAAGCTTAATGTTGTCAGTATGTGATGTCTGTCTCATTTTTTATATAAACTGGATTGCAAGTAGGTGAGAGAAAGTTATTGTATGCTAATTTATAAAAAGAAAAAAAAGGTTATCAGGGTGCTTCCATTCGTTTTCCACATTTTCTTGTAGGGTTTCTCTATTTCATTATGTTTCATGTATAGTGGGAGCTAAGATTGTTCAGTGATATCTGTACATTATACTACAGGTATTGTTTCCTGTTTGACCTTTTTAAACCAAAATATTAAGATGCCTTAATTTTAGGGTATGTGGGTATGATGGTTAATTTTAATATTTATTCATGATCAGAGTTGTTTCTTGTTCAAGAGTCCTTTTTGTAGCATTGTATCATTGTTAAGATAACAGAAAAGCTTTACTTTAATATAATGAATATGGTCAAGATAGCTAACAGCTTTTGACCTATGGGAAAGAAGCATTGCTGTTATGTCAGACTTTGATATTTGAATTTAATTCTGAGCCAATATGGACCTGTGTATCATTCCAGAATTATTTTAGATATACTTGTGTCATCTAGCATGAAAAATGAATGCTTAGATGCTTTCAGAACTAATCAACAAGAAAATCGATTACTTCAACCTCATTTAAATATATATGAGATTAGCTTTTGTTTATAAGAGTGACTTGCAGAGAATCAATCGTATTCTTCAACTTGAGATTCAAATGTCATCAATGAACAGCAGATTTGTGAGAGGTTATTTTGCTGTTTCAATTTTAAACTAAGCTACAACCGTAGTAGGGAAAGCAAGAGGCTATAGTGGGTGATCCTGGCTATGGTTTATAATCGTTTATGTAACTGTTTAGATAATTTTCTATCATCTCCAGCAAAGTATTTACCCCGTACAGTTCAGTACTAGTAGTGGCAGCTGAATATCAAATTGTAATTCTAATGAATAAAGATTTAGTTTATAGATGATTGCTGTGAAAGTAGGTTTCTAGCACTATAATTGTTCAGTGGCTACTTTCCTTTTGGTAAGGGTAGAAGAGACTCTTTAGCTATGGTAAGCAGCTCCTCTAGGAGAAGGTCACTCCAAAATCAAACTATTGTTCTCTAGTCTTGGATAGTGCCATAGCTTCTGTACCATGGTCTTCCGCTGTCTTGGGGTGGAGTTCTCTTGCTTGAGGGTACACTCGGGCACACACTTCAATCTTATCTCATGCTTCAAGTTTTTATAGTCTATAGATGAAAGATCTGTTTTAATGTTGTTACTGTTTTTAAAATATTTTATATTGTTCATTACTTCTCGTAGTTTATTTCCTTATTTCCTTTCCTCAGTGGGCTATTTTCCCTGTTGGAGCCCTTGGGGTTATAGTATCTTGATTTTCCTACTAGGGTTGCAGCTTAGCAAGTAATAATAATAATGATACTGTAATAGCAATAGTATGAAATGTTAAGCATTAATAATATCCCCTAATTCCTTAGTACTTCTGAAATACATTATATTCCACATACAGTGGAACCTCTACACACGAACGTATCTACATCCGAATTTTCCAACATCCGAAGTAAAATTCGAGCAAATTTTTTACTCTACACCCGAATTTTATTTCGACACACGAAGTAAACATTACGCCATTGAGCGTCAGTGCTCAGTTCTCTATTCTTGTGTGTATTGTGTGGTTGTCCTCTGTTTGGTCTGTTATTAACAGTGCTTATTTTCTTCCTTTTCTCACATTTCCTTTTTGATTGTACCTATAATCATGGTGCCTAAGAAGCTAAGTTTCAGTACAGGAAGAAGGCAATTCTTTCATTAGAACTGAAGCAAGAAATTATAGAAAAACATGAGAGCAGTGTGCATGTGAGTGATACTGTATGGCTAAACAATATGGCCGGAATAGTCCTATGATCTCGAGGATCATCAAGCTGAAGGCAGCCATTAAAGCAAATAACCATCGAAGGGGATCACTATTATTACAAGACATCTTAGCAATACCCTGGAAGAGATAGAACGCCTTTTGTTGATAGGGATAAAGGACAAAGAGATTGTTGGCAACGATCATTTGTGAGAAGGGCCAGCGTGATGAACAGAAAGAAAGAAAAAAGTGAAGCAAAGAAAACCATGATAGCATTAACAAGCTCTTTTAAATAAGACTTCTCTCTTTTTCTGTTTCTCTCTAAACATAGCATTAACATGTTCTTTAAATAAAATCTCTCTCTCTCTCTCTCTCTCTCTCTCTCTCTCTCTCTCTCTCTCTCGTTCTTCTTCGCTGTTATAGTGTTAGATACGTCTATTATTTTTTTTCCGAGAGAGAGATTAAACAAAAATGTGTTTAAAGTACATATGATTTTTAACAGCGTCAACGAGTTGAAAAACAATTACAGTAAATGTGACTAAGAAAGTAATAACAGCTAATCTGAATTCCTTTATTAACTAAAACAAATATTGATACAAACACACTCGTGTGCGTATGCACAAACACACACACAGGTGCAAGAATTGCTACGCAATAAGAGAGACGGTCGGGGAGGAGGTAGAGATGGTGACTGCGATAACATACCGTAACTCGTCACTGAAAGTGATGAAAATAAAAAATTAAAAGAAAAAAATGTAAAAAATATGAAATATAAAGATAAATAAATAAGCTAAGTTAGATTAAAATTTCCGTAGTGTAAGTTACGGTATGTTATCGCAGTCACCATCTCTACCTCCTCGCCGATCGTGTCTCCTCGTGCTTGTGTGTGTGTTTGCGCATACGCACACGAGTGTGTTTGTATCAATATTTGTTTTACTTAATAAAGGAATTCAGATTCGCTGATATTGTTTTTTTAGTTACATTTAACTGTCTTTCAACTCGTTAACGCTGTTAAAAATCATATGTACACAACACATTTTTGTTTAATCTCTCATTTTTGTTTAATCTCTCTCTCTCTCTCTCTCTCTCTCTCTCTCTCTCTCTCTCTCTCTCTCTCTCTCTCTCTCTCTCTCTCTCTCTCTCTCTCTCTCTTTCAGAAAAAATTAATAGATGTCTAACTAACAGTGAAGAAGAACAAGAGAGAGAGAGAGAGAGTATTTATTTAAAGAACATGTTAACACCATGTCTACCTTCTCGCCGATTGTCCGTCTTCTCCTGGCGTAGCAAATCCTACACCTGCGTTGGCCTGTCTCGAAGGTAAAGTGGCAATAAAACATATTTTTTATTTATTATTTCTTTATAATTATCTTTTTTACATACTTCTTTCATATTGTGCAGTTATGCTATTGTTATGTGTAATTATGTGTAGCCATTTATTGAGGATTTATTATGGGTTTTTGGGCTGAGGAACGAATTAAATGAATTACCATATATTCTTATGGGAAAATTCGTTTCTACATCCGAACATTTTCTACATCCCAAGTTGGTTGTGGAACGAATTAAATTCGTATGTAGAGGTACCACTGTATATTGCATAATTTATTGTTTCCCTACATGGTAATGTATATTTTTAAATTTTCCTTTAACATTTTATTTTTTTCAGGATGGGGCCAGTATTTAGATCTCACTACCGAAAACAGCTGGTTTGGAAAACGCCAAGATCTGACTGACAATGAATGGTATGTTTGGCCACCCATTTTACTTAGGTGCGGCCCATGGGCATTACTCCATGTTGTCTTAGCTCAGTTCATCAGAAAATATTATCCACAGGTAAGACTGACTTTCCTTTGATGAATTTAGCTAATGGATCCTCCATCTGAGGCCCTTTGCGTCAATAGGCGTAGTAGATGATGATGACGAAGATTATATAGATTACTGTGTAATGCTGTACATCATATCCATTACCCTTTTATAACATTTAGTGTTGAATGAGGTTGGGGGGTGAGGAGGTGTAAGGGTGGGGAAGAATAGTCATAGTAGGAGGCAGCAGACGGGTGTAGGACGGCACCTCGTTGTTCCAGGGGATGTTGATGAGGGAGAGGTCTAACTGGTGAGGGACCTATGGTCGTGGTTCTATCACGTCCCAGTTTACTATACCAACACTCATAGAGTGAGCGAGCTAGGTTTATTCCTGGCCTTCCATGCATCCATTTTTTCTCTGGTATATTTAGCAATAACTATGCCTTAGATATGGTGCTATAAGGAGCATTTCATGGAGCGACACAGGTTCCTCGCCCAGAAATAGATTTTTCCTTCGTCAAAATCCCTTTTTTAAGTTACGTTGGTGGGATGATCAATTTATTTATTCATTTCATATAATTAGGACTGCATGTGCAAGAAGAGTTTGTGATCATTTCTTCTTTTATTTTTCAGCATCTGTGTAATTTCTACATTGTCTTCAGTGTATTCATAGCATTTCCATTAATCGGTTTAGTGGGCACGATGCTATGCTTCATCGTCCCTTTGATCATGTTCATCGTATTGTTAACCAGACTGAAACTCCTAGTATGGTTGACTTGGTGTCTCATACTTGTTCTTTTTAATACACAGTTCTTTATTTCTTATTTGGTAAGTATCAAGTGTTTTTGTACATATGAATTGGTGATGAAATGTTTGAGAGAACAAAGGGTGCTATTATAGTATGCTATCTACCGTCGAATTTCTATTATAGTATGCTATCTACCGCCGAATTTCTACTATAGTATGGTATCTACCACAAAGTATGTTATCTACCGTCAATGTTAATCCTCCTGTTTGATGAGGATTATCAAACAGATTACTTACCACCAGTAAGTTATCCTCATTGGACTTTAATTATAGTTTAATAATATTAATTGGCTGGACAACATGGGTGTATAATTATAAGCAGTTTGTAGAGAAACTTTTTTTTACAAATTATTCAAAGCTCATCATACAACAATGTTACAAGTTAATCAAATGAAAAATCAAATATTACAAAACTGAAAGAAAATAATCTATGAAAAATATCATATCAAAAATTTATTCTACTACTGCTTGTAAACATATCTTACGTCATTCAAGAAAGCTTGAAATACATCTTCGCCTTTTCTCAGAACTTTCCAATTGAAACCGCCACACTACACACTTCCAGACACATTAACCAATCAGTGACAGTATTAGGTGATTTCCCAGTTAATTGTAAAGTAGTGTTAATTGGGGTCTCATACACAAAATAATAAACTAATTCCAAAATTTCAGAAAGGGGTGGTAGATAGCAAAATCGGCGGTAGATAGCATACTATAATAGCACCGAACAAAGATAGGGATATTATTGTACTTGTAAGCTATAGAATCATTGAAAATAAAAAACGTTACCTTTAGAAGGGAAACTTGCATGTCATGTTGTTTTGAGGGATTGCAGTGTGTAGGACCTTATATAATATTTCTAATAACTTTTCTTTTTAAGGAAACGTGGGTAGAAGGCATACCAGAGGGAGATTATATGGTGTCTGTAGTTGTTGCGTGGATCATCTTGAGAAGTTTAAGCTTCAGTCTCGAAGTGTGTGACACGGACCCAGATGGCCAACTAAGTCCCTTGCCTTTGCTCGCTACCCTTCTTGGTTACTGTCTCTATTTACCCTGCCTTTTGACAGGACCATACATGCCGTTCTTAGACTTTCAAACAGGGGTGGGTAATTCTGGTGAACTTTTTATTGCTTTAAGGCTCAGATTTTTCTTTCCCTACAGCCAAAAATATTGATTTTAAACATCTGACTTACCCGGTAGTTATATATATAGCTATACGTCCCTGACGTCAGACAGAAATTTCAAAATTCGCGGCAATCGCCGATTGGGTAGCCAGGCGTACCACCAGTGCGCCCTCTAGGCAGGTACCTGGAACCATTCCAGTGATTCCTCAGATCTTCCTTGCCACCACACCGGCAACATTGTTGGATTTTTCACTCGCTGTACCCTGTATAATTGCAGTTATCTTGGTGATGTACAATTTACTTTTGGCTTTTGCTCATTTGGTTTTATTTTGACTGAGAGTTAGTGGTTGGAATTTGATCGCTATGTTCGTAGCTTGAAAGGAGTAGGATTAGGAGACTTTTCCCCCTACTGTAAAACTAACAAACCTTCTCTTAATAACATGATGGCGGAAGGATATCCTTCCGCCAACACTATGAGTCACAATCATATGACGTAAACTACGTTTTTAAATATTAAACTTAGCCGGTGAATATATATATAGCTTACGTCTCCGACGGTCGACAGATTCCAAAAACTCACGAGCGATCGCCATGAAGGTTGCCGGGTGTGCCCACCAGCGCCGACTATCGGTCAGATACCGCATATACTTCTCCATAAGTACTGTCGGTGGTAGTGACAGCATTGGTTCCGGTCGCGCTTAACCTCAAGTTTCTACTGATTGGTGAAGTACTTGTTCATGGTTTTATGGCTTTCGCCGTTTTGGATTATTCTCAAGCAATACGATCTTCAAAAGAAATTCTTTTGAAAGGAGAGAAAAATTTTTTACCCTTGCTTTTTAATCTCTCTCTGGATTTTCCATAGAGAAAAGATGGCCGACCCTTCCCTCAGTGTACGGAAGTGTGTTAAAGGCTTTTAGTAATTATTTTATCACTTTATAAATTATTGTTGATATTTATAGATTTACCGCTATATATTTTATATCTCACCCGCGTTTATTAGGCCTCTTCGATTCTCTTTCCATTTATACTAAACACCGAGATAAATTTTATATTTTTGTTTATAAGCGATCTATGCCTATTCTTTGTAGGCGGTACTGACTTGGAAAACGAAGTTAAACAACGTTGAGCCCATTCAACTTTTATATTTGTTTAGATTGATGAGATTAATATTTTTAGAAAATATTTTAAGAAATTTATTCTTTGAATAGTCTTCGTGCTGTTTTCAAAGATGAACTAACGTTTGGTTTATTTATGCTACGCAGTTTGCACTCTATCGTTACGATAGAGAAAGAGAGAATCATGGTTTCACTTTGCAGAAAGTTGATCGATTTTAACGTTTTGTTCATTCTTCTTACTAACTGAAGTTTTTTAAATACTAATTGTTCCGTAACCGAAATACAAACCACGCTATTTACAGAGGGTTTACCTTTTAGCGCAGCTGAAATGATGAGCCAATAGTTTTAACGAGGGTTAATTACCCCCGCGCTAGTTAGCGGGGGGTGGGAAAGGGTAGCTTGCTACCCCTCCCCCCTCCACACACCGGTGACTTGCTTCACTTCACTTTTGGCTCGGCGGTGATCAGACGTGTCTGCTCATCGCCCTCGTGACAGCCTTTAATTTTCTGCTTTTTCTTTTCAGCGTGTGTGTTGGTTGGAAGTTGACCTTCAGTTATTTCTTCTATATTATTTACGATGCGTACATGCCCTGGAGTTGCCGGTCGTCCTTGTGGGACTTTCATGTCGGACGTGAATACGGATCCGCACACCCTCTGCCCTCAATGTCGGGGCCGACGGTGTGACCAGGAGAACATGTGCCGTGAGTGCAGGGAGGGGTCTGCCTCCCAGTGGGAGAGGTTTGGCCGTTGGCGTAAGAAGTCCAAGAGAGACCGTTATCCTCCGGGGTTAGCCTTGAAGGAGGAAGGTTCTCGGGACTCTTCTTCCGCCGCCCAAACCTCCTCCGAAGCTCCCCCTCGTCCGCCTCCTAAGGAGAGTCGGCCGAGTGGGAGCGCAGGCCCTTGTTCTGTTTCCCGACCTTCGGTGGGGGGAGAGGGCGTCGCTTCCCATAGCGAGGCGGTTCCCCCTCCTCCTCCGGGGGAGCTTATTGATAATGCCTTATCCAGTGATGATCTTTTACAGATTTGGTCGTCCCTGGGGCTTAAGGGCTTGCCCTCCAGGGTCGCTCTTATTGACCTTGTCTCGTTGGGGGCCGCTGTTAAGCAGTCGCCGGCGGTAGCAGAGGTAGACCCTCTGTCTATTGTCGACGTCGTGGTGACAGAGGCCTCCGACGTGGCTGGGCAATCCGCGCAGGTGCTGTTGCGGGTGATGGTGCTAAAGGTTCTCCTCCTCCTTCCGTACATCCTTCGAAGGGAGAAGTGAGTCCTTCGGTCTCGGCTGCTGCTCAGCTTCCTTCTGAGGGAAGTGTTTTGACGGACACTCCCCTTCGGAGGACCGATGGTCCCGATGATCTTCCCGAGGCCGCCTCCGCCGTAAGGCTCACCGTCCGCTACGCAACAAGGGCCTCCCTTTCCCTTACAGGGGGACTAAGAGGCGCCTTTTTGGGTCTTCATCCTCCGGGGGGGACTCTCCTCGTCAGCCTCAACCTACAGCTCCGCCTTCCTTGAACCTCTCTGCAGACCGCTCACCATCTCCTGCCATATCTTCGCCTTCTGGAGAACTCGTCACCCGACGGGCAACGGTCCCTTCGGGGCTAAGGGATCCTTCCCTTACGCGAGCAGTGTTAGCGCACAAGCGCTCTCCTGCTCGCCAGCGCTCTCCTGATCTTCAGCGCTCTCCTGCTCGTCGACGATCTCCAGCTCGCCGATGCTCACCTGCTCGTCGGCTCTCTCCTGATGTTCGCCCCCCTCGCCAGCACTCTCCTGCTCGTCAGCTCTCTTCCGAGCGTCAGCACTCATTTGAGGACCATCGCCCTGCGGTCTCTGGCCACCCTTTAGTTCCTGCTGAGCTCCCTGCTCACCATCTGCCTGGTCCTGTGGATACGCAACATCGTGCTGCGCGTGTCAAAAACACATGTTCGCCAACGCGCCAACGCGCCAACGATCTCCCAGTTCCTGCTCGTGAACGCGCCGCGCCACCTGTCCTTTCACATGACACGCGTCGACCTTCTGCTCGCCAGCGATCACCTACGCGCCAGCGGTTACCTCCTCGCCAGCGTTCACCTGCTTGCCAGCGCGCACAGGCGATCTTAGTATCGCCTGTTCAACAGCGACAGCTAGCGCGCCAGCGTTCTCCAACGCTCCTGAAGGAACATGGTTCGCCAGCTTCTAGCTCGCCATCACGCGATCGCCCGCCTGTGCATGCTGCTCGCCATCGCTCGCCCCTGCACGATCGCCCGCCTGCGCATGCTGCTCGCCCCTGCACGATCGCCCTCCTGCGGATGTTGATCACCATCGCACCCCATCACGCGATCGCCCGCCTGCGCATGCTGCTCGCCATCACTCGCCCCTGCACGATCGCCCTCCTGCGCATGCTGCTCGCCATCGCTGCACGATCGCCCTCTTGCGGATGCTGATCACCATCGCACCCCATCACGTGATCATTCGCCTGCGCATGCTGCTCGCCATCGCTTGCCATTACGCGGTCATTCACCTGCGCATGCTGCTCACCATCGCACGCCAATGCGTCGACATGCCACATCGCGCCATCGCCAACTGGAGCGACTGCACTCACCAGCTCGTCATCGATCGCCCGTGGATCTACATCGCCAGCGATCTTCCTCACCTACGCGGCAGCGCGTTCCCTTGCCGTCGCGCCAACGCTTGCGTTCGTCGCCTCGGACACGCGTTCATTTACCTGCCCACCCTCGCGCCCACTCGCCTGCGCACCCGCGCGATCGCTCGCCTGCGCGCCCGCGCGACCACTCGCCTGTGCGCCCGCGCGATCATCCACCTGCGCGCCCGCGCAATCGCTCGCCCGCGCGACCATTCGCCCTCGCGCGACCATCGTTCGCTGCGAATTCCACAGCCGGTGGTAGCAGCAGGAACGCGTGCTCCTAGACAGCACTCGGGATCACCTCCATCCAAACACAGGTTGGTAGTGCAGGACGAGGAGAGGTTAGTACATCATTCTTCCCCACCTTCTTTTCAGGCAGGTACCGTCGTGTCTACTCCAAAGGATCACCCGATCCCTTTCCCTTTAGCGAGGATTTCGGACCCTGTGTCCTTGGAGCAGCAGACTTGGTTTGGTCGTCTGGCACGGGCGTTAGTGAGGGTTATGAAAACAGCACTCGCCGGCCAGGGTAACAAACCAACGGCTGTCTCTCCTACGCTGAAGAGAAAGAGAGGAGTGGACTTCGTGGTGACTTCCCCCAGGGCGAAGTTGGTTCCCAAGAGGTCGGTCTCGAAGGTCCCTTCTCCTGCACGAGTACTCTCTCCTTCTCCCGTGGACGAGGCCCTTCCGTCCTCAGGTGAGTCCAGTGGGGCGGTAGTCTTCCCCTCGGCACCAGGGGGGAGACTTCGCTTCAGGCAGGAGATTCGTCTCGTGAGGAAGGGGCCCCTCGAACCTCGTTGTTGGGATCCTGTATCCCTCCCAGGAGGGAGTCCAAGGATTGCAAGACCATCCCTAAATCCTCTGCAAGGATTCATCAGGAACCCACGACTACCCAGGGGAATGTCCACGTATCTCCTCAGGAACAGATTCTTGGGGCAGGAGACTTAGCTGCCAGCCTGCAGGGTGGAGAACAGCAAGAATCCGAACATGCCTTCTGGCAGGTCCTAAGCCTGATAAGGCAACTTAACGGGCTCACGGATCCAGTCATCGCCCCCCGTGAAGGCAAAGACACGATTCTGGATGAAGTGTTTGACGTTCGGAAGGCCCCTACGACCAGTGCAGCTCTGCCTTGGTCTCGGGGGCTGAAGAGTGCCAGGGCTAGGGCCAACGCTCAGCTCGCACTTCTTACCTCCTCCAGTCGTTCCACTGCCGGGAACAAGCTCATCCCTCCTCCTCGCCTCCAGCAGAGGAGGTATTTCGAGATCCTGAGTAACACAACCTCGCTCTTCCTCTCCATCACTCTGTGGAGGAGCTGGCGAAGGGAGTTCCCCTTGAGAAACTCTCTGCCCGGCAGGTGTCGTTCTCGGCGGCAGAGATCCTTAACCATGAGAAGGTCGCTAAGTGTGCCATGCAGGCCACTTCGTGGCTGGACTTCTGGCTAGGATCTCTGGGCATCCTATTGCGATCGGAGGACTTGTCTAAGGAGACCAATAGGAAGGCCATGGAGACCTCCTTGCTCTCGGGCACCCGCTCCATCGAGTTTTTGGCGCACCAGGTTACCACCCTGTGGGCCAACTCGGTGTTGAAGCGTCGCGATGCTGTGTCCGAGAGATTCCATCCGAAGGTCCCCGCCGTAGAAGTGTGTAGGCTCCGACATGCTTCCCTTCTTGGGGAGAGCCTGTTTGAGCCTCAAGACATGGAGCGAACGGCTGAGAGGTGGAGGAAATCCAGCACGGACTCCCTCCTCCACAGGGCCCTTACAACTCGGCCCTATAAGCCTCCAGCCCCGCCACAACAGCAGCAACAGCCTCGTAAGGCTCCCAAACAGGCACCGGCAGCTAAGAAGGTGGTATCTAAGCCCCAGCCCTTTCCAGCCAAGGCCAAGAGGGGCGGTAAGTCCTCCAGGGGAGGCAAGACTCCTAAGGGTGGCGGCCGCGGCCGCAAGCCCTAGGGGTGGCAGTCCCCCTGCATGTCCACCTGTGGGGGGATGCCTTCAGCGTTGCGTCCGCAGGTGGCAGCAACACGGGGCCGATGCTTGGACGGTCTCTGTGATCGGCCAAGGTTATCGCATCCCGTTTACAACATCTCAACCTCCCCTGACATCGAATCCAGTGTCGTTGAGCTCCTATGCCACGGGATCGGCAAAGGGGCTGGCCCTTCAGGCCGAAGTCGAGACCATGCTCGAGAAGGGTGCTCTCCAGGAGGTCGTGGACGGCTCCCCAGGCTTCTTCAGTCGACTCTTTCTTGTAGAGAAGGCTACTGGAGGCTGGAGACCCGTCATCGATCTCTCAGCTCTGAACAGGTTTGTCAAACAAACCCGGTTCAGCATGAAGACAACAGACACGGTCAGACTTGCAGTGAGACCACAAGACTTCATGTGTACACTGGATCTAAAGGACGCGTACTTCCAGATCCCAATCCATCCGTCTTCCAGGAAGTACCTGAGATTCTGCCTAGACAACAAGATCTACCAGTTCAAGGTGCTGTGTTTCGGTCTCTCCACAGCTCCTCAGGTGTTCACCAGAGTGTTCACCCTGATTTCATCTTGGGCGCACAGGAACGGCATTCGTCTCCTTCGTTACCTGGACGATTGGCTGATCCTAGCAGACTCGGAGTCGACCCTTCTTCGGCACCGAGACAGGCTTCTGGATCTTTGCCAGGATCTGGGGATCGTGATAAACCTCGAGAAGTCCTCTCTGCAGCCGTCCCAACGACTGGTTTATCTAGGCATGCTAATAGACTCCAATCTCCACAAAGCCTTTCCATCAGACGACCGGATAGCAAGGCTGAGGAGGGTGGCGGAACCCTTCCTCAGGCGAAAAGAACTCCCCGCCCAGTCGTGGTTGCGTCTCTTAGGCCACCTATCCTCCCCGGCCCGGCTGGTTCCAAACAGCCGCCTCAGGATGAGAACCCTTCAATGGCAGCTCAAGTCCCGGTGGAATCAAGGATCCGATTCCCCGGACATTCTGATCCCAATGGGGTCTCTGGAACAGATGGACTTGCGGTGGTGGCTGGCCGACGAGAGCCTGCGGAAGGGAGTGAGTCTTCTTGTCCTCCCCCCGGAATTGACTCTGTTTTCGGACGCGTCAAAAGAAGGGTGGGGGGCGCACGTTCTGAACCAGAGGGCCTCAGGCCTTTGGTCAGAATCAGAACTGTGCCTACACATCAACCTGCTAGAATTGAAGGCCGTCTTTCTGGCTCTTCAGCAGTTCCAACGGTCCCTAGCGGGTCACTCCGTGGTGGTGATGAGCGACAACACCACGGTAGTGGCTTATATCAACAAGCAGGGAGGCACTTTTTCGCAACAGCTATCCCATCTTGCAGTAGGGACTCTGAGGTGGACTGAGACCCACTCGATAACACTGTCAGCTCGCTTCATTCCTGGCAAGAGGAATGTGCTCGCCGACAGTCTGAGCAGGGCTTCGCAGATAGTGAGTACCGAGTGGTCTTTGGATCCTCAGATAGCCAACAAAGTCCTGACATTGTGGGGTTCCCCGACTGTGGACTTGTTCACGACAGCCTTGAACTTAAAGCTGCCCCTGTACTGTTCACCAGTCCCGGACCCCAAGGCACTCTGGCAAGATGCTTTCCAGCAACGGTGGGACAACATCGACGTGTACGTCTTCCCACTGTTCTGTCTGATGAGAAGGGTGCTCAACAGGACCAGACTATCGGTCAACTGTTCCATGACTCTGGTAGCTCCGCTATGGCATCACGCGGAATGGTTTCCGGACCTTCTGCAACTCCTGACGGATCTCCCAAGGGAGCTTCCTCCACGACACGAGCTTCTCAGACAACCCCACTCCGGCGTCCCTTACAGGGCCATAGCCTCGCTTCGGCTTCACGCCTGGAGACTATCCAGCGTCTCCTCGCGGAGAGAGGCTTTTCGCAACAGGTTGCAGAGAAAATGTCTCGGCACCTGCGAAGGTCCTCTGAGGGAGTCTACCAAGCAAAGTGGAGAGTCTCTTGTGGTTGGTGTCGTGGAAGGGGTATCTCTCCACTCGATGCCACTATTCCAGCAATAGCGGACTTCCTCGTGTATCTGCGAGAAGAAATGCGCCTTTCTGTCTCGGCAGTGAAACGCTATCGCTCAACCTTAAGCTTGGCCTTCAGATTGAAGGGCGTGGATATTTCTTCATCGCTAGAACTCTCTTTACTCATACGTAGCTATGAGCTTACCTGCCCCCAGTCGGAAGTGAGACCCCCTCCTTGGAACGTGGTTCGAGTCCTCAGGTCTCTTAAGAGACCTCCCTTCGAGCTATTACGCCAGGCCTCCGATCGCCACCTGTCTTGGAAGACGGCATTCCTACTCGCCTTGGCTTCGGCCAAGCGAGTTAGTGAACTTCATGGTCTCTCGTACGACATCGCCCATTCAAGGGGATGGGGGAGGTAACGTTCAGGTTCGTCCCTGAGTTTGTGGCCAAGACTCAGAATCCTGGAGTGCCGGATCCTCGGTTCGACTCTTTCAGGATCGCGAGTCTCCGTTCTGTAACAAGCGACCCAGACCAGCTGCTACTATGTCCAGTGAGGTGTCTGAGGCACTACTTGAAGAGAACGGCTGCAGTCCGTCGTCATGTGCGTGCTTTGTTTGTGAGCACAGGCAGGACAAAGAGGAGGGTCACCAGAAACACCATCTCAGCTTGGATTCGAAGGGTTATCCACCATGCCCTGAATCCTGACCCTCCTTCGTCACGTTGCCCTCGGGCCCACGATGTCAGGGGTATTGCTACATCCCTGGCCTTCAAGAGAAACTTCTCTGTGACGCAGGTACTTCAAGCTGAGGTCTGGAAGCGTCAAACGACCTTCACAGCCCACTACCTGCAAGACGTGACCCACAGGAGCCTCGATACGTTTTCTATCGGCCCTGTGGTGGCTGCACAACAGCTGGTCTAACCTCAGGCTCCTTTTTGGACAAGTAGCAGTAGGTTGAGGGCGTTGTTACCCGGTCTTAGTCTGCGTGAATGAAAGAGTATGTCTGACCCTTACTTCTTTCTTCATTCTCCCCTCTCTTGGGGAAGCAGCATCCTGGTCCTCGCATAGCTGACCTCGACCTCTGCAGGTAACCCATGCTTCTTTGTGCTCCTAGTATTAAGCTTAATACTGTTGCGTCTCCCATACCCTGACGAGGTGGTATGGGGAAGTCCTATCCTAGAATTCCTATCTGAAGGTCTCAAGGTCAACTTCATAGGACGAGTCACACTCTCCTCCTCACACTGCTTATGTAGGCCACTCGTTCCTAGCGATGCTAGGAACTTGTGAGGTACAGGGGCTCCCTCTCTCTAGTGCTGCTCACTGAGGGATTGAGCCCCCGGGCAAGCCGAAGTCAGTAAGGCTGGGGACTTTCCACCCTTCCTAAGGGGTAAGTCACCCTCTGTAAATAGCGTGGTTTGTATTTCGGTTACGGAACAAATGATAAATTCAAAGATAATTTGTATTTTTCCTAACCATACAAACCTTAGCTATTTACACATATGTGCCCGCCGTCCCTGACCCCCAAGTCAAGTCCTACCTCTTAAGTGAAGTGAAGCAAGTCACCGGTGTGTGGAGGAGGGAGGGGTAGCTAGCTAGTCTTCCCCAACCCCCGCTAACTAGCGCGGGGGTAATTAACCCTCGTTAAAACTATTGGCTCGTCATTTCAGCTGCGCTAAAAGATAAACCCTCTGTAAATAGCTAAGGTTTGTATGGTTAGGAAAAATACAAATTATCTTCGAATTTGTCATTTTAAAGGAACATGTTAATTTTCAATTTCTTAGTCCTTTTAGTATTTTCCTTTAGTCAAATAACCTTTTATTGACGAAGAGTGAGTGAGCTATTCTCTTGTGAGTGACAAGAGAGAGAGAGAGAGAGAGAGAGAGAGAGAGAGAGAGAGAGAGAGAGAGAGAGAGAGAGAGAGAGAGAGAGAGAGAACGATCCAAATCTTTATTCTCGTCCCAAGTCTCTGTACAAGGAGTTTGGGAGTGAGTAACGTTGTTCTTCTCGATCAGATATTTACTCTCGTCCCAAGAGAGAGAGAGGATAAAATGTTCTAGTTTTTATTCTCATCCCAAGGCACTGTACGGTGAGAGATTGAAAACGTAGTCCTTAGTGATCTAGTTTTAGTCTCCTCCCAAGTCACTGATCTTTTTAACTTTATATATTTCTGTTTTATTCTATATATATGTATATATTTATTAATTTTTGCATGTGTGATTCATTTTGTACTAATGAGCTTACATTATACGACCTATTTCGCAATTCTAACCTTTTGATTTAAGGGAGAATTGCATGCTTCAGGTAGAAATCAGCTTTATTCATGTCTAATGTGAAATTATTAAAAAATGCGAGTGTCAGTGAAGAAACTGCGAAAAACATGTTCAGTGTTGCGGAGGGTTCATTTGTTCGTGCTTGTCGCTTGCCTAGTCCGAGACCTCTTTCAGGCTCCCCTACCCCAGGGAGAAGGAATGTCGTAGGACCTAAGGGAGTGAGAGGTGTAAACCAACGAACAGACGTTCCCTCAAATGTATCAGACGTTGCTCTTCAAGCACGTCCTTACCATAAGACAGGAGAGACGAAGTTCTCCTCGTCTTCCGATAATTTGTCTCTTAAAAAACCTTGGCGTAAGGTTTCGAGACCGTTGAAACGTAAATTAGTTCCTTCAGAACAAGATCAACGTCTTAGCTGTAGTCATCATGAGAGTCCCGTTCATAGCGATGACGTTCATGTACAGACGTTTCCGACGTCACGATCTATTCCGAGTGCGGTTGATCCGAAGTTAAGTGTTTTGCAAGATATGCTGTTGAAGCTTTCTTCTTTAATGAAAGCTTACGATCCTGTTCCTGTGCGAAAGGATCCTTTGCTTGTATTGCTGTACGTCACGGTTCTGGGATACGTGATTCAGGTCTTCAACCTTCTAAACGAGATTTGTTACGTCACGCTGACGTTATCCCTAGTGTCAGCTTTGCTGTTAAACGAGATGCGGAGCATAAATCTTGATGTAACTTTGATTGACAGTCAGTTAAGTCTAGTCATTACTTTGATCAGCAGTCACTGCAGTTCCGCCGAGACTTTGAACGTCAGCCACCGCAGTCACAACGTGACGTTGAGCTGCAGACACCGCAGACACAACGTGATATTGAGCGGCAGACACCATAGACACGACGTGACGTCGAGCGTCAGTCACCGAAGTCACGATATAGCATTGAACAGCAGTCACCGCTGTTACTACGTGACGTTTGAACGTCAGTCACTTCAGTCACAACGTGTAGTAGAATAACATTTTCTGCAGTCACAACGTGACATCGACCCTCCAACTTTAACTTCTGTTCATATACAAGTTGATGTAGCCTGTCAGGCTTTTCCTTCACGTCATTCTGAATATAAATCTCCTTCTCGCAAGACTTTAGATTTATCAGATGATGTGCCTTCTGAAGAAGAAGTTGATGACCCCCTTTCAACTAATGTACCTTTGGGGATTCATTCAGAAGAGGAGGAACCTAGGGTTGTCCAACAATCCCTTGTTTTTAAATTATGAATTTCTTTAGGGAAATTTTGTCCTACTCATTTTGTAACGGCTGCTCCACGTTCTCCGCCGTCTGAGTTTACTCTTGGCATGACTTTCTTCGACTCCTACATATACGAAGTCAGTTCTCTCTCGTTCTTCCAAGAGAGCCATGCTCTTACTGGGAGACTGGTTGGAATCCAGGAGAAGTTTAGGAAAGTCTGCTTTTGCTTTTCCTCCTTCTTAATTAGCTTCTCGCTCGAGTGTCTGGTGTGACACAGGAGAAGTTCTCGGCTTGAGAGTACCGGCCTCTGCCCAGGAAGACTTCTTAAGCCTAGTGGACTCTCCTCGTCGTCTAGCCATGAGATGCTCCAAGATTTTATGGTCTTCTTCAGAGCTAGGCCATCTCCTGAAAGGAGTTTTTCGAGCGTTTGAAGTATTTAATTTTTTGGATTGGTCCCTGGGAGCCTTAAATAAGAAGGTCTCTCCAGCGGACAATGTATTGCTGTACAAATTATGTCATGCATGAACAAGGCCATAAGAGATGGCTCCAATGAACTGGCAGCCACGTTCACTGCAAGAGTACCTAAGATGTAAGTGCACTCAATGTGTTCATTGTCAAGACAAAGTTCACGATGAAGACTACCAAATCTGTCTTGGCAGCAGTAAGGGAAGGCGACTGGATGGTCTCTCTCGACCTTTAGGATGCATACTTCCACATCCCGATTCATCCAAACTTTCAACAATATCTGAGGTTTGTGGACGGGAAAGTAGTGTACCAATTTCGAGCACTGTGCTTCGGCCTCAGTCCTGCTCCTCTTGTTTTTACAAGGCTCATGCAAAATGTAGCAAGCTTTCTACATTTTTCAGGGATCAGAGCCTCCCTTTCTTTTGACGACTGGCTAATCAGGGCGTCGTCATTGAATCGCTGTCTGGAGAACCTCAAATGGACATTAGACCTAACCAAGGAGCTAGGTCTCATAGTGAACGTAGAGAAGTTGTAACTTACTCCATCCCAGACTATTCTTTATTTGGGGATGGAGATACAGTGTCGAATTTTTCGGGCCTTTTCGTCTCCCACAAGAATGGAACGAGCTCTGTTAAAAGTCCGTCACTTGTAAGAGAAAAACAGTTGCTCTGTAGGAGTTTGAACGAGCCTCGTGGGAACTCTTTCATCGCTGGAGCAGTTTATCTCTCTGGGGAGACTCAACCTATGCCCTTTCCTATTTCACCTAAACATTGGAACAAGGAGAAGGGCTTAGTGAGTATCTCTTTCCCAATCTCCAACTCAGTCAAGACATGTCTGACTTGGTGGGATAGCAACGTCAGACTTCGAGAAGGTCTTTCTCTTGCGATCAAGAATCCAAACCATGTGTTGTATTTAGATGCACCGGATTTGGGTTGGGGAGCGCCACTGGACAGTCTGGAATGCTCGGGTCTTTGGTCCACGGATCAGAATAAACTCCATTTAAGGCAAGTAACATCTCTCTTTTGACGAGATTCGTGCAAGGAGAAATGAATGTCGTAGCGGACTGCCTCAGCAGAAGAGGACAAGTCATCTCCATGGAGTGGACGTTGCACAAGACTGTGTGCGAGAAGCTATGGATGACATGGGGTCAACCCACCATAGATCTTTTTGCGACTTCACTGACAAAGAGGCTCCCAACTTACTGCTCTCCAGTTCCAGATCCAGAGGCAGCCCACATAGACACTTTCCTGCTGGACTGGTCTCACCTAGACATCTATGCCTTCCCACCATTCAAGATCCTAGACAAGGTTCTTCAGAAGTTCGCTTCTCACGAAGGGACCAGGTTGACGTTGGTTGCTCCCCTTTTGCCGTCGAGAGTCTGGTTCTTAGAGGTTCTTCTATGGCTGGTGGACATTCCAAGAAGTTTACCGTTACGGATGGTTCTCCTGCGTTAGCCTCTTTTAAAAAGATTTCATCAAAGTCTCCTCGCGCTTCGTCTAACTGCCTTCATTCTATCGAAAGACTCTCTAGAGCTCGTGGGTTTTCGAAGGAGGCAGCTAGAGCGATCGCAAGAGCTAGAAGGTCCTCTACCATCAGGATCTACCAATCCAAATGGGAGGTATTTAGAGACTGGTGCAAGTCCTCCTCTATTTCCTCTTCCAATACCACTGTAGCACAGATTGCAGACTTTCTACTTTATCTTAGAAATGATCGCATCCTTTCTGCCTCAACTATCAAAGGCTACAGAAGCATTTTAGCTTCAGTTTTTAGACATAGAAATTTAGATCTGTCTGATAATAAAGATCTTCTAGACCTTCTCAAGTCTTTTGAGACTTCCAAGGAGTGTCGGATCACTACTCCTGCTTGGTTTTTGGACGTGGTCCTTTAGTTCCTTATGTCTGAAAGGTTTGAGCCGTTGAATTCAACATCACTCAAAGATCTTACACTCAAAACTCTCTTTTTAGTGAGCATGGCTACTGCAAAGAGTTAGTGAAGTATATGCCTTCAGCATAAATATCGGCTTCTGCTCTAATAAAGCAGTATGCTCGCTTCAACTTGGTTTTTTAGCCAAAAGGGAACGACCATCTCGTCCATGGCCTAAGTCGTTTGAACTTCCCAGTCTATCTGAAATTGTTGGGAACGAAATTGAAAGAGTCCTGTGCCCTGTAAGAACTCTTAAATTTTATTTAAATAGAACCAAAACACTGCGAGGCATTTCAGAGGCTTTATGGTGTTCTGTTAAAAAAGACCACCTTGCCGATGTCGGAAAATGCCTTGTCATATTTTATTAGACTTTTAATTAGAGAGGCTCACTCTCATTTAAGTGATAATGAAGTTAGATCGGTGGCAACTTCAGTAGCATTCAAACAAAATAGTTCCCCTTAGAAGCATTATGGACGCAACCTTTTGGAGGAGTAAATCTGTGTTCGCTTCACATTATTTAAAAAATGTCCAGACTCTTCATGAGGACTGCTACGTGTTGGGACCATTCGTAGCAGCGAGTGCAGTAGTGGGGTGAAGGTTCTACCACTACATTCCCTTAATCCCAGTATCCTTTTTCTTCTCTTGAAACTTTTAATTTTTTGGGTTGTACGTGGAGACTAAGAAGTCTTCCGCAATCTTTTGATTTGGCGGGTGGTCAAACTTGTTTCTTGAGAGCGCCCAGATCAAGGGTATTGATGAGGTCCTGTTGTAGGGGTGTTCACCCTGATTATAACAGCTCCTAGAAGTCTTTCAGCATCCTGAGAGGATCGCTGGGTTTCATAAGGATAGCAGACTAATGAGTCGGAGTATTCATCAGAGTCAGCTTCCTTATCAGGTACCTATACTTAAGTTTGTTTTTTGAATTTTTGTCAAAAACTCTTGAGCATATAAGCCTTTATTGTTTTAATACTGGTCTCTACCCACCACCATGGGTGTGAATCAGCTATATATATATTCACCGGCTAAGTTTAATATTCAAAAATTATATTTTCAATTTAAAATAGATTTTTGAATATACTTACCCGATGAGTATATATAATTAAAGGCCCTCCCTTCCTCCCCGATAGAGACCCTACAGACTGAGAAGAACTGAACTTATGGAGAAGTATATGCGGTATCTGGCCAATAGTCGGCGCTGGTGGGCACACCCGGCAACCTTCATGGCGATCGCTCGCGAGTTTTTGGAATCTGTCGACCGTTGGAGACGTAAGCTATACTGTATATATATTCACCTTGTAAGTATATTCAAAAATTTATTTTAAATTAAAAATATCATATTACTACGTAGTATGACTTGCAAAAATTTATTTCTTTTTTTTCTTGCAAAGAATGAAAGTAAATACTAACTTACAAACCAAAAGTATTTAAGTTTTTATAAGGCAGAAGGATTATTTTATTTTTAAGAAAATATTTTCCCTATTAGTATACTTTCTTTAGATAATCATCAATCTATTTTCAGAGATTAAATAAAACTGGCGTACAGTTAAATTTATGCTACGTAGTACTCATGACAATCGATACAGTCCCACAAATTACTTTGTATCGTTATTTATTTTTCGATATTGGGAATTCTAATATTAATCAGATAACCTATTGCATTCTCATTCAAACCCTTGGTGGAAGAGTAAATTCTCTCGCAGCGGGCAGGTCTATTTATAATCTTATGTGAAAGAGTTAAAAAGTGCAATTTTCAGTGCTAAATTAGTGCAGTGAATTTAATCACAGTGGAGGGTGCATCTGCTCAAACCTGTCGTTATCCTGGCCTTAGACCTCTTCCAAGCTCCCCAACTCCTGGGAGAAGGAATGTCGATCAGCGAAAGGAAACGAGAGGCGTTAACTCCCGAGCAGACATCCCCTCGAGCGTTCCTGTTAACACTTCCCAGAACGCTCGCCCTTGCCATGGGAAAGGCAAGGTTAAAGTGTTACTTCGCCGTTGGATGACGCAGCTCACAGACTTCCAGAGCTTTGGACGTCAAGCTACTTGCGCTGCTGTAAGAACTAGACACGTTTTGTGACACTGAACGAGAAGTATTAAAACCGAGCGTTGAGATCGCGAACGTTATAGTTCCGAGCGTCTAGATCGCAAACGTCATAGTTCCGAGTGTCAAGCGTTGGAACAACGTGACACCAGGTGTCATGATATCGCCGAGCCTAAGAGCCTCGGAAGTCATGAAACCGAGCGTCGTGATTGTGAACGTCATAGTTCCACAGTTAGACGTGACACCGAGCGGCATAATGACGATCCTCTTGCTAAGCGCGAGCGTCAAGTAGTCAAACACGACGCCGAACGGTGTAATAAGGACCCGTTAAACGTTGTGAGACATCCGCACGCTGAGCATCAAGCAGCCAGACGTGGCGCCGAGCGTTCAGCAGGACGTGGCGCCGAGCGTTCAGCAGGACGTGGCGCCGAGTGTCAAGCAAGACGCGACGTCGAGCGTCAAGCAGGGCGCGACGTCGAGCGTCGAGCAGGGCGCGACGTCGAGCGTCGAGCAGGGCGCGACGTCGAGCGTCGAGCAGGGCGCGACGTCGAGCGTCGAGCAGGGCGCGACGTCGAGCGTCGAGCAGGGCGCGACGTCGAGCGTCGAGCAGGGCGCGACGTCGAGCGTCGAGCAGGGCGCGACGTCGAGCGTCGAGCAGGGCGCGACGTCGAGCGTCGAGCAGGGCGCGACGTCGAGCGTCGAGCAGGGCGCGACGTCGAGCGTCGAGCAGGGCGCGACGTCGAGCGTCGAGCAGGGCGCGACGTCGAGCGTCGAGCAGGGCGCGACGTCGAGCGTCGAGCAGGGCGCGACGTCGAGCGTCGAGCAGGGCGCGACGTCGAGCGTCGAGCAGGGCGCGACGTCGAGCGTCGAGCAGGGCGCGACGTCGAGCGTCGAGCAGGGCGCGACGTCGAGCGTCGAGCAGGGCGCGACGTCGAGCGTCGAGCAGGGCGCGACGTCGAGCGTCGAGCAGGGCGCGACGTCGAGCGTCCAGCAGGGCGCGGCGCCGAGCATCCAGCATGACACCGAGTGTCAAGCGGTCGAGTGTCAAGTTGCGTCAAGCGTCAAGCAGAACACGACGTCGAGCGTCAAGCACAACGCCAAGCGTCAAGTAGTGAGATAACGCCGAGCATGAGAGCCTCGGACGTCGTGATGATGACTGTCGAACTGAGCGTGAGTGTCTTAGTTCCGATCGCATTGATTGCGAGCGTCAAGCGTTGGGACAACGTGACGCCAGACGTGATGATCTTGGGTCTCTTGACATCAGAAGTCAGGACCTTAAGGAGTTGACTCATAATAAAAAGACTTCTCTACTTCAGTTAGAGCATTGTCAGAGGAAGAGATCGACGATTTCCTTCCCCATACTGAACTGTTAGAGGAATTATCTGAAGGAAAAGATCCTAAGACCCTTCATCCATCGGTTGAATTAAAGAAACTCGCGAGAGTTTTTACTAAAAAGTTTCCGAATTATTTTGTCCCTGCTGCTCCTTGTTCCCCACCTTCATAGTTTACGCTAGGGAAGGCGTCGAAGGAGTCTCTGTTTACAAAATGGTGCTATCTCGTTCACCTAAAAGGGCTTTGAGGATGATGGGAGACTGGATTCAATCCAAGAAGAGACCAGGGAAAGACTGTTTTCTCTTTTCCCTCGGCTAAATTGGCCTCCAGATCTAGTGTTTGGTACAAGACGGGAGAAGTTCTTAGCTTGGGAGTTCCTTCCTCTTCCCAAGGAGACTTTTCAAGTCTAATAGACGCTCCTCGTTGGATGACAAGTCTAATAGACGCTCCTCGTTGGATGACAAGTCTAATAGACGCTCCTCGGATGACAAGTCTAATAGACGCTCCTCGTTGGATGACTAAGTCTAATAGACGCTCCTCGTTGGATGACTAAGTCTAGTAGACGCTCCTCGTTGGATGACAAGTCTAATAGACGCTCCTCGTTGGATGACAAGTCTAATAGACGCTCCTCGTTGGATGACAAGTCTAATAGACTCTCCTCGTTGGAGGACAGGAGAAGAACCATATACTCTGGTCAACGTCAGAGCTTGATCATCTTCTCAAAGGTGTCTTTAGAGTTTTCAAAATATTCAATTTCCTTGACTGGACTTTGGGAACCTTGAGGATGAAGGTTTTTCTGCCTTGAAGGATGTGGACACTGAAAGTCTCATCCTCTTAATGTCAGGCATGGATAAAGCCTTAAGGGCAGTTCCAATGAGTTGGCAGCCCTTTTTCTCAGTGGGTGTCCTTAAGAAAAGAGCCCAGTGGTGTTCTTTTCTGTCCATTGGGGTTACACCCATTCAGAAGTCAGAATTGAGGAACGCACCTCTTTCTTCCTTTCCTTTTCCTCAAGAGTTGGTCAAAGAGGTCTCTTCTGCTTTAGCCCAAAAGTCCACACAGGATTTGGTGTCTAAAACAGCAAAAAGGTTCTGCCTACTTTTTTTCTCAAAGCCACAGACAGCAGTAGGAGCCAGACTTAACAACTTCTGGCGAGCCTGGGAGAGGAGAGGAGAGGAGCAGATCTTTGGTCCGTTCTATCACTAAAGGAGGGATGCGAAATCTTTTTCCTAGAGAAACCTCCTTTTATAGTAACTCCGATAGATCTTTCTGTCAGATACAGAGAGGAGTCAAAGAGACAGGCTATGCAACATCAAATGTTTCTCTTATTGGAGGAGGAGGCTATTTACTGGCCCTGGATGTAAGTGCTCTCAACGCCTTCGTTCAGAAGACTAAGTTCTCCATGGAAACATCAAAATCAGTCCTAGCAGCAGTATGAAAGGACGACTGGATGTCTCTTTAGGCCGCCAGGATGCTTACTTCCACACCCTCATCCATCCAAACTTCAAGCAATATCTAAGGTCATGTATAAGGAGGAAGTTGTCCAGTTATAGGCTCTTTGTTTCGGCCTAAGCACCGCCCCTCAAATAGATGGTGCGGCTGCTAGGACTTGTCGTTCTTCTAGCCATAAGACCTCTTCCAAGCTCCCCAACCCCTTGGAGAAGGAATGTCGAACGATGAAAGGAAACAAGAGGTGTTAGCTCCCGAGCACTCGTTCCATCGAGCATACCTGTTGACGCTTCACAGGACGCTCGCCCTCGTCATATGAAAGGTGAGGTGAAAGTGTTTTCGTCCTCATCAAATGACGCCGCACTCAGACGGGGCTGGCGTCTCGCATCCAGACCTCTGAAGAGGAAGCTTGCCTCTGTCGAACGGCCTCAGGCTCCAGGTTGCAACCATTGGAGCAGTCAGGAGTTTTTCCTACTCAGAGTTCATTCCTACAATCACTGCCGGAAGGTTCTGCAGATGACGTTGAGCTTATCGGAAGGACTGGGTTTTTTCATAGACAGAGACAAGTCTCAACTGACACCATCCCAAGAGATCATTTATTTGGGGTTGGAGATTCAGAGTCAAGTTTTTCGAGCTTTTCCGTCTGCCTCAAGGACGAAGCAAGCCCTGTTGATGCTTCATTGCTTTCTAGAGAAACGGAAGTGTTCTGTGAGAGAGTGGATGAGTCTGCTGGGAACCCTCTCCTCGTTGGAGCAGTTTGTCTCCCTGGGAAGACTGAATCTTCGCCCTCTTCAGCTCCACCTCAAATGCCATTAGGACAAGGGAAAGGAAATAGAGACTAATTGCATCTCTTTTACGGTGTCCGTATAATTTGCCCTCAGTGGTGGAATGATCCAGTCTGACTTGAAGAAGGTCTTTCCTTGGAACAGAGGAACCCAGACCTTGGGTTGTGTTCCGACGCCTCGGACTCACTGTGGGGAGTCACACTGGGCAAGTTGGAGATCTCGGGGCTCTGGTCAAAAGATCAGGATATCCTCCACATATACCAGAAGGAGTTGTTTGCAGTCCTGTTGGCCCTCAAAAGTCTTCAAAAGGTCAGTACTGAACAGAGTGGGGCAGGTCGACGCCCACATCAATACAGCGTTGGCCTGCATAGCCAAACAAGGCGGAACCCACTCAAGGTCACTTTACGAGACTACGAGAGTTCTTCTTTACTGAACAAAAGAGAAGAATGTAACCCTGGTAACAAGGTTTATTCAAGGGGAAAAGAACATGATGGCAGATAGTCTCAGCAGGAGAAGTCAAGTTCTGTCCACAGAATGGACACTTCATCAGGAGTTCTGCAAGAACCTGTGGCGGATTTGAGTTCGTCCTTGTGTAAGCCTGTTCGCAACCTCGAATATGAAGAGGTTGGAGTCATTTTGCTCCCCAGTACCAGATCTCAAAGCACCTCAGATAGGCTTCAAGAACTTTCCACTACTGGGATCTTGTCCATTTGCCTTGCTTTCTCACTTGGGGTAGACTACATGGTGACCAACCTGTCAGGATTTTTGGTCTCTTTGATGCAAGATTCACCAGAGTCTTATCATCTCATCCTTCCTTCAGGGAGCTTAGAGTCTGGTGGAATTATAGGTTACCCTTGGAGACTTGACTTGTCCCATTTGACGATGGCATGATGTAGTTGTCCTGACTGGTTTTTAATGTCCAGAAGGTTTGTTTTGTTTATAATTTCTTGGAGTTCTAGATGTGTTATCTTTGGACAGCCATGCAGAATTGTCTTTTTGATTCCTAAATGAGACACTTCTTCCAAGTGGTTGACCCAAACACTGCCTCTTAGATCTTTTGACACTAATACAGATGACCTATTTCAGTTTTTAATAGACAGACCTTTGTCTCTTTATTTGGTTATGATTTTTTTAAATGCCTTGAAGAGGGTGCTGCCATCGTTGCACTCCGCATAATGCATCGCGGGAATTACTTGAGGGTCTTTTCAGCCTTCATTTGGCCCCTGACCTCACTCTCTTTGCAGGCATTATTTGAGGGTCTTTTCAGCCTTCATTTGGCCCCTCACCTCATTCTCTTTGCAGGCATTATTTGAGGGTCTTTTCATCCTTCATTTGGCCCCTAACCTCACTCTCTTTGCAGGCATTATTTGAGGGTCTTTTCATCCTTCATTTGGTCACTGACCTCACTCTCTTTGCAGGCATTACTTGAGGGTCTTTTCATCCTTCGTTTGGCCCCTGATCTCGCTCTCTTTGCAGGCATTACTTGAGGGTCTTTTCATCCTTCGTTTGGCCCCTGATCTCGCTCTCTTTGCAGGCATTACTTGAGGGTCTTTTCATCCTTCATTTGGTCACTGACCTCACTCTCTTTGCAGGCATTACTTGAGGGTCTTTTCATCCTTCGTTTGGCCCCTGATCTCGCTCTCTTTGCAGGCATTACTTGAGGGTCTTTTCATCCTTCATTTGGCCCCTGATCTCGCTCTCTTTGCAGGCATTACTTGAGGGTCTTTTCATCCTTCATTTGGTCCTGACCTCACTCTCTTTGCAGGCATTACTTGAGGGTATTTTCATCCTTCATTTGGCCCCTAACCTCACTCTCTTTGCAGGCATTACTTGAGGGTCTTTTCATCCTTCATTTGGCCCCTAACCTCACTCTCTTTGCAGGCATTACTTGAGGGTCTTTTCAGCCTTCATTTGGCCCCTTACCTCACTCTCTTTGCAGGCATTACTTGAGGGTCTTTTCATCCTTCATTTGGCCCCTTACCTCACTCTCTTTGCAGGCATTACTTGAGGGTATTTTCATCCTTCATTTGGCCCCTAACCTCACTCTTTTTGCTGGCATTACTTGAGGGTCTTTTCATCCTTCATTTGGCCCCTAACCTCACTCTCTTTGCAGGCATTACTTGAGGGTCTTTTCAGCCTTCATTTGGCCCCTTACCTCACTCTCTTTGCAGGCATTACTTGAGGGTATTTTCATCCTTCATTTGGCCCCTTACCTCACTCTCTTTGCAGGCATTACTTGATGGTATTTTCATCCTTCATTTGGCCCCTGATGTCGCTCTCTTTGCAGGTATTACTTGATGGTCTTTTCATCCCTCATTTGGCCCCTGACCTCACTCTCTTTGCAGGCACTATTTGAGGGTCTTTTCATCCTTCATTTGGCCCCTCACCTCATTCTCTTTGCAGGCATTATTTGAGGGTCTTTTCAGCCTTCATTTGGCCCCTCACCTCATTCTCTTTGCAGGCATTATTTGAGGGTCTTTTCATCCTTCATTTGGCCCCTAACCTCACTCTCTTTGCAGGCATTACTTGAGGGTCTTTTCATCCTTCGTTTGGCCCCTGACCTCACTCTCTTTGCAGGCATTACTTGATGGTATTTTCATCCTTCATTTGGCCCCTGACCTCACTCTCTTTGCAGGCATTACTTGAGGGTCTTTTCATCCTTCATTTGGCCCCTTACCTCATTCTCTTTGCAGGCATTATTTGAGGGTCTTTTCAGCCTTCATTTGGCCCCTCACCTCATTCTCTTTGCAGGCATTATTTGAGGGTCTTTTCAGCCTTTATTTGGCCCCTCACCTCATTCTCTTTGCAGGCATTATTTGAGGGTCTTTTCAGCCTTCATTTGGCCCTTGCCCTCACTCTTTACAGGCATTACTTGAGGGTCTTCTCAGCCTTCATTTGTCCCCTGATCTCGCTCTCTTTGCAGGCATTACTTAAGGGTCTTCTCAGCCTTCATTTGGCCCCTGACCTCACTCTCTTTGCAGGCATTACTTGAGGGTTTTTTCAGCCTCCATTTGGCCCCTGATCTTGTTCTCTTTGCAGGCATTACTTAAGGGTATTTTCAGCCTTCATTTGGCCCCTGACCTCACTCTCTTTGCAGGCATTACTTGAGGGTCTTTTCATCCTTTATTTGGCCCCTAACCTCACTCTCTTTGCTGGCATTATTTGAGGGTCTTTTCAGCCTTCATTTGGCCCCTTACCTCACTCTCTTTGCAGGCATTACTTGAGGGTCTTTTCATCTTTCATTTGGCCCCTAACCTCACTCTTTTTGCAGGCATTACTTGAGGGTCTTTTCATCCTTCATTTGGCCCCTAACCTCACTCTCTTTGCAGGCATTACTTGAGGGTCTTTTCAGCCTTCATTTGGCCCCTTACCTCACTCTCTTTGCAGGCATTACTTGAGGGTCTTTTCATCCTTCATTTGGCCCCTGACCTCACTCTCTTTGCAGGCATTATTTGATGGTATTTTCATCCTTCATTTGGCCCCTTACCTCACTCTCTTTGCAGGCATTACTTGATGGTATTTTCATCCTTCATTTGGCCCCTGATGTCGCTCTCTTTGCAGGCATTACTTGAGGGTCTTTTCATCCTTCATTTGGCCCCTGACCTCACTCTCTTTGCAGGCACTATTTGAGGGTCTTTTCATCCTTCATTTGGCCCCTCACCTCATTCTCTTTGCAGGCATTATTTGAGGGTCTTTTCAGCCTTCATTTGGCCCCTCACCTCATTCTCTTTGCAGGCATTATTTGAGGGTCTTTTCATCCTTCATTTGGCCCCTAACCTCACTCTCTTTGCAGGCATTACTTGAGGGTCTTTTCATCCTTCGTTTGGCCCCTGACCTCACTCTCTTTGCAGGCATTACTTGATGGTATTTTCATCCTTCATTTGGCCCCTGACCTCACTCTCTTTGCAGGCATTACTTGATGGTATTTTCATCCTTCATTTGGCCCCTGATCTCGCTCTCTTTGCAGGCATTACTTGAGGGTCTTTTCATCCTTCATTTGGCCCCTTACCTCACTCTCTTTGCAGGCATTACTTGAGGGTATTTTCAGCCTTCATTTGGCCCCTGACCTCACTCTCTTTGCAGGCACTATTTGAGGGTCTTTTCAGCCTTCATTTGGCCCCTCACCTCATTCTCTTTGCAGGCATTATTTGAGGGTCTTTTCAGCCTTCATTTGGCCCCTCACCTCATTCTCTTTGCAGGCATTATTTGAGGGTCTTTTCATCCTTCATTTGGCCCCTAACCTCACTCTCTTTGCAGGCATTACTTGAGGGTCTTTTCATCCTTCGTTTGGCCCCTGATCTCGCTCTCTTTGCAGGCATTACTTGAGGGTCTTTTCATCCTTCATTTGGCCCCTTACCTCACTCTCTTTGCAGGCTTTACTTGAGGGTATTTTCAGCCTTCATTTGGCCCCTGACCTCACTCTCTTTGCAGGCACTATTTGAGGGTCTTTTCAGCCTTCATTTGGCCCCTCACCTCATTCTCTTTGCAGGCATTATTTGAGGGTCTTTTCAGCCTTCATTTGGCCCCTCACCTCATTCTCTTTGCAGGTATTATTTGAGGGTCTTTTCATCCTTCATTTGGCCCCTAACCTCACTCTCTTTGCAGGTATTAATTGAGGGTCTTTTCATCCTTCGTTTGGCCCCTGATCTCGCTCTCTTTGCAGGCATTACTTGAGGGTCTTTTCATCCTTCGTTTGGCCCCTGATCTCGCTCTCTTTGCAGGCATTACTTGAGGGTCTTTTCAGCCTTCATTTGGCCCCTCACCTCATTCTCTTTGCAGGCATTATTTGAGGGTCTTTTCAGCCTTCATTTGGCCCTTCACCTCATTCTCTTTGCAGGCATTATTTGAGGGTCTTTTCATCCTTCATTTGGCCCCTAACCTCACTCTCTTTGCAGGCATTACTTGAGGGTCTTTTCATCCTTCGTTTGGCCCCTGATCTCGCTCTCTTTGCAGGCATTACTTGAGGGTCTTTTCATCCTTCGTTTGGCCCCTGATCTCGCTCTCTTTGCAGGCATTACTTGAGGGTCTTTTCATCCTTCGTTTGGCCCCTCACCTCATTCTCTTTGCAGGCATTATTTGAGGGTCTTTTCAGCCTTCATTTGGCCCCTCACCTCATTCTCTTTGCAGGCATTATTTGAGGGTCTTTTCATCATTCATTTGGCCCCTGATCTCGCTCTCTTTGCAGGCATTACTTGAGGGTCTTTTCATCCTTCATTTGGCCACTGACCTCACTCTCTTTGCAGGCATTACTTGAGGGTCTTTTCAGCCTTCATTTGGCCCCTGACCTCACTCTCTTTGCAGGCATTACTTGATGGTATTTTTATCCTTCATTTGGCCCCTTACCTCACTCTCTTTGCAGGCATTACTTGATGGTATTTTCATCCTTCATTTGGCCCTTGATGTCGCTCTCTTTGCAGGTATTATTTGAGGGTCTTTTCATCCTTCATTTGGCCCCTGACCTCACTCTCTTTGCAGGCACTATTTGAGGGTCTTTTCATCCTTCATTTGGCCCCTCACCTCATTCTCTTTGCAGGCATTATTTGAGGGTCTTTTCAGCCTTCATTTGGCCCCTCACTTCATTCTCTTTGCAGGCATTATTTGAGGGTCTTTTCCTCCTTCATTTGGCCCCTAACCTCACTCTCTTTGCAGGCATTACTTGAGGGTCTTTTCATCCTTCGTTTGGCCCCTGACCTCACTCTCTTTGCAGGCATTACTTGATGGTATTTTCATCCTTCATTTGGCCCCTGACCTCACTCTCTTTGCAGGCATTACTTGAGGGTCTTTTCATCCTTCATTTGGCCCCTTACCTCATTCTCTTTGCAGGCATTATTTGAGGGTCTTTTCAGCCTTCATTTGGCCCCTCACCTCATTCTCTTTGCAGGCATTATTTGAGGGTCTTTTCAGCCTTTATTTGGCCCCTCACCTCATTCTCTTTGCAGGCATTATTTGAGGGTCTTTTCAGCCTTCATTTGGCCCTTGCCCTCACTCTTTACAGGCATTACTTGAGGGTCTTCTCAGCCTTCATTTGTCCCCTGATCTCGCTCTCTTTGCAGGCATTACTTAAGGGTCTTCTCAGTCTTTATTTGGCCCCTGACCTCACTCTCTTTGCAGGCATTACTTGAGGGTTTTTTCAGCCTCCATTTGGCCCCTGATCTTGTTCTCTTTGCAGGCATTACTTAAGGGTATTTTCAGCCTTCATTTGGCCCCTGACCTCACTCTCTTTGCAGGCATTACTTGAGGGTCTTTTCATCCTTTATTTGGCCCCTAACCTCACTCTCTTTACTGGCATTATTTGAGGGTCTTTTCATCCTTCATTTGGCCCCTTATCTCACTCTCTTTGCAGGCATTACTTGAGGGTCTTTTCATCTTTCATTTGGCCCCTAACCTCACTCTTTTTGCAGGCATTACTTGAGGGTCTTTTCATCCTTCATTTGGCCCCTAACCTCACTCTCTTTGCAGGCATTACTTGAGGGTCTTTTCAGCCTTCATTTGGCCCCTTACCTCACTCTCTTTGCAGGCATTACTTGAGGGTCTTTTCATCCTTCATTTGGCCCCTGACCTCACTCTCTTTGCAGGCATTACTTGATGGTATTTTCATCCTTCATTTGGCCCCTTACCTCACTCTCTTTGCAGGCATTACTTGATGGTATTTTCATCCTTCATTTGGCCCCTGATGTCGCTCTCTTTGCAGGCATTACTTGAGGGTCTTTTCATCCTTCATTTGGCCCCTGACCTCACTCTCTTTGCAGGCACTATTTGAGGGTCTTTTCATCCTTCATTTGGCCCCTCACCTCATTCTCTATGCAGGCATTATTTGAGGGTCTTTTCAGCCTTCATTTGGCCCCTCACCTCATTCTCTTTGCAGGCATTATTTGAGGGTCTTTTCATCCTTCATTTGGCCCCTAACCTCACTCTCTTTGCAGGCATTACTTGAGGGTCTTTTCATCCTTCGTTTGGCCCCTGACCTCACTCTCTTTGCAGGCATTACTTGATGGTATTTTCATCCTTCATTTGGCCCCTGACCTCACTCTCTTTGCAGGCATTACTTGATGGTATTTTCATCCTTCATTTGGCCCCTGATCTCGCTCTCTTTGCAGGCATTACTTGAGGGTCTTTTCATCCTTCATTTGGCCCCTTACCTCACTCTCTTTGCAGGCATTACTTGAGGGTATTTTCAGCCTTCATTTGGCCCCTGACCTCACTCTCTTTGCAGGCACTATTTGAGGGTCTTTTCAGCCTTCATTTGGCCCCTCACCTCATTCTCTTTGCAGGCATTATTTGAGGGTCTTTTCAGCCTTCATTTGGCCCCTCACCTCATTCTCTTTGCAGGCATTATTTGAGGGTCTTTTCATCCTTCATTTGGCCCCTAACCTCACTCTCTTTGCAGGCATTACTTGAGGGTCTTTTCATCCTTCGTTTGGCCCCTGATCTCGCTCTCTTTGCAGGCATTACTTGAGGGTCTTTTCATCCTTCATTTGGCCCCTTACTTCACTCTCTTTGCAGGCTTTACTTGAGGGTATTTTCAGACTTCATTTGGCCCCTGACCTCACTCTCTTTGCAGGCACTATTTGAGGGTCTTTTCAGCCTTCATTTGGCCCCTCACCTCATTCTCTTTGCAGGCATTATTTGAGGGTCTTTTCAGCCTTCATTTGGCCCCTCACCTCATTCTCTTTGCAGGTATTATTTGAGGGTCTTTTCATCCTTCATTTGGCCCCTAACCTCACTCTCTTTGCAGGTATTAATTGAGGGTCTTTTCATCCTTCGTTTGGCCCCTGATCTCGCTCTCTTTGCAGGCATTACTTGAGGGTCTTTTCATCCTTCGTTTGGCCCCTGATCTCGCTCTCTTTGCAGGCATTACTTGAGGGTCTTTTCAGCCTTCATTTGGCCCCTCACCTCATTCTCTTTGCAGGCATTATTTGAGGGTCTTTTCAGCCTTCATTTGGCCCTTCACCTCATTCTCTTTGCAGGCATTATTTGAGGGTCTTTTCATCCTTCATTTGGCCCCTAACCTCACTCTCTTTGCAGGCATTACTTGAGGGTCTTTTCATCCTTCGTTTGGCCCCTGATCTCGCTCTCTTTGCAGGCATTACTTGAGGGTCTTTTCATCCTTCGTTTGGCCCCTGATCTCGCTCTCTTTGCAGGCATTACTTGAGGGTCTTTTCATCCTTCGTTTGGCCCCTCACCTCATTCTCTTTGCAGGCATTATTTGAGGGTCTTTTCAGCCTTCATTTGGCCCCTCACCTCATTCTCTTTGCAGGCATTATTTGAGGGTCTTTTCATCATTCATTTGGCCCCTGATCTCGCTCTCTTTGCAGGCATTACTTAAGGGTCTTCTCAGCCTTCATTTGGCCCCTGACCTCACTCTCTTTGCAGGCATTACTTGAGGGTTTTTTCAGCCTCCATTTGGCCCCTGATGTTTTTCTCTTTGCAGGCATTACTTAAGGGTATTTTCAGCCTTCATTTGGCCCCTGACCTCACTCTCTTTGCAGGCATTACTTGAGGGTCTTTTCATCCTTTATTTGGCCCCTAACCTCACTCTCTTTGCTGGCATTATTTGAGGGTCTTTTCATCCTTCATTTGGCCCCTTACCTCACTCTCTTAGCAGGCATTACTTGAGGGTCTTTTCATCCTTCATTTGGCCCCTAACCTCACTCTTTTTGCAGGCATTACTTGAGGGTCTTTTCATCCTTCATTTGGCCCCTAACCTCACTCTCTTTGCAGGCATTACTTGAGGGTCTTTTCAGCCTTCATTTGGCCCCTTACCTCACTCTCTTTGCAGGCATTACTTGAGGGTCTTTTCATCCTTCATTTGGCCCCTAACCTCACTCTCTTTGCAGGCATTACTTGATGGTATTTTCATCCTTCATTTGGCCCCTGACCTCACTCTCTTTGCAGGCATTACTTGAGGGTCTTTTCAGCCTTCATTTGGCCCCTTACCTCAATCTCTTTACAGGCATTACTTAAGGGTCTTTTCATCCTTTATTTGGCCCCTGACCTCACTCTCTTTGCAGGCATTACTTGAGGGTCTTTTCATCCTTCATTTGTCCACTGACCTCACTCTCTTTGCAGGCAGTACTTGAGGGTATTTTCATCCTTCATTTGGCCCCTAACCTCACTCTCTTTGCAGGCATTACTTGAGGGTTTTTTAGCCTCCATTTGGCCCCTGATCTTGCTCTCTTTGCAGGCATTACTTGAGGGTCTTTTCAGCCTTCATTTGGCCCCTTACCTCACTCTCTTTACAGGCATTACTTAAGGGTCTTTTCATCCTTCATTTGGCCCCTTACCTCACTCTCTTTGCAGGCATTACTTGAGGTTCTTTTCATCCTTCATTTGGCCACTGACCTCACTCTCTTTGCAGGCATTACTTGAGGGTCTTTTCATCCTTCATTTGGCCACTGACCTCACTCTCTTTGCAGGCATTACTTGAGGGTCTTTTCAGCCTTCATTTGGCCCCTGACCTCACTCTCTTTGCAGGCATTACTTGAGGGTCTTTTCATCCTTCATTTGGCCACTGACCTCACTCTCTTTGCAGGCATTACTTGAGGGTCTTTTCATCCTTCATTTGGCCCCTGACCTCACTCTCTTTGCAGGCATTATTTCAGGGTCTTTTCAGCCTTCATTTGTCCCTTGCCCTCACTCTCTTTGCAGGCATTATTTCAGGGTCTTTTCAGCCTTTATTTGGCCACTAACCTCACTCTCTTTGCAGGCATTATTTCAGGGTCTTTTCAGCCTTTATTTGGCCACTAACCTCACTCTCTTTGCAGGCATTACTTGAGGGTCTTTGCAGGCATTACTTAAGGGTCTTTTCAGCCTTCATTTGGCCCCTGATCTCGCTCTCTTTGCAGGCATTACTTGAGGGTCTTTTCATCCTTCATTTGGCCCCTGACCTCACACTCTTTGCTGCCATTACTTGAGGGTATTTTCATCCTTCATTTGGCCCCTGACCTCACTCTCTTTGCAGGAATTACTTGAGGGTCTTTGCAGGCATTACTTAAGGGTCTTTTCAGCCTTCATTTGTCCCCTGACCTCACTCTCTTTGCAGGCATTACTTGAGGGTCTTTTCATCCTTCATTTGGCCCCTGACATCACACTCTTTGCTGCCATTACTTGAGGTTATTTTCATCCTTCATTTGGCTCCTGACCTCACTCTCTTTGCTGCCATTTCTTGAGGGTATTTTCATCCTTTATTTGGCCCCTGACCTCACTCTCTTTGCAGGCATTACTTGAGGGTCTTTGCAGGCATTACTTAAGGGTCTTTTCAGCCTTCATTTGGCCCCTGATCTCGCTCTCTTTGCAGGCATTACTTGAGGGTCTTTTCAGCCTTAATTTGGCCCTTGCCCTCACTCTCCTTACAGGCATTACTAGAGGGTCTTTTCATCCTTCATTTGGCTCCCGACCTCACACTATCCCCGACCTCAGACTCTTTATATACATCTATTTGACCTGCATTCCCACATCCTTCTTTATACCTTCTTACTGCTGGGTTTGCCTCCTGTTGCACTTTGGTGCTGAATGGGCTCGCATGCCACAGCACCGGACTATATGGCGTAAGTTCATAATCTTATCCAATCTTTTGTAAATAATTGACATCCTTTAAGTCGGCAGCTGCTTGGAATAAATAAGTATTTTGTTTACAGTTCTCTGTTAAGATAGCTACCATATACCAAACACGGTTAAGAATAATAAGTGTCGCTACCTAGAAATCCCAAACAGACAAATATAATACTCAACTTGGGAGTAGGGATCTCTAAAATGTCGGACATCTTCCAAAAAACATAAAACAACACAGAGCAAAACAAAACATGTATGACCAACGCAAGTGCTGAGGAGGAATGAGGATGGGGGGTGGGGAGATGTAGGGGTAGAGAGGGGGATGTTGATGAAGGAGAGGTCTAATTGGTGAGGGATCTATGGTCGTGGTTCATTCACACCCCAGTTTTCTATACCGACACTCAATGAGTGAGCGAGCTAGGTTTATTCCTGGCATTCCTTGCATCTCTTTTTTTTTTCTGGTATATTCAGCAATAACTATGCCTTAGAAATGGTGCAAGAGGAGCATTTCACTAGGCGACACAAGTTCCTCGCCTAGAAATAGATTTTTTTTTCGTCAAAATCCCTTTTCAGTCCTGAATATACAAAATTCTTTAGAGGGTTTGTTTCCAAAATATAAATTATGTATTGTAAAAGAAAGCATAGCCCTTTTCTCAGGAAACATCTTTTAATACTTACTGGTTTTGAATGTTTGTGGAATGTGATAATGAGTTGTGTTTTTTAAACTTTTTGATAAACATTCAGTCAATGTTAATTTTAAATACTATTTATGAGAGAGGGAGCTCAATTATTCATATGATTAATACAAAGTATGATAAAATGTAGTATATGTGTAGGTGTGTTCTTTAATGTAACTTGTATTTTAGTAAAGTAAATTTTATATATGCTCTCTCTCTCTCTCTCTCTCTCTCTCTCTCTCTCTCTCTCTCTCTCTCTCTCTCTCTCTCTCTCTCTCTCTCTCTTTTTTTTTCTTTTGGAACTTTGATAAAAATTTTACTTTTCTTTTCAGCTTTTGGAACCCTATCGAGTTTGGACAGTCAGAAGGGTATTATCAGCAATGCTGCAAATTGCAAGATTTTTATTTTGGATGAATTTCACACATTTCATCTTGTATCATTTTTATGCTCAGTAAGTATTATCTTTTCTCTACTTGTTTTGTGACTGTGTGAGTTGCCAAAAAAAAAAAGTGAATTATTGTCAATTTTCATAAAATTCGTAGTTTTCTTTTTACTTTAAAAGAACTGAAGCTTTCATATACAATAGTTCTTCAGTTTATGGGTTTAATTCATTCAGGAAGCAACCTCACAACCTTCAGTGCTCCTCTTCTTAAACAATTTTCCCATAAGAAATAAATGAAACTTGCTTTATGGACTCCACCAGTCCATAAGTACATATAGTATACTGAAGACACTTATCTTTAAAGGTTTTGTAATATGAACATTTTATAATTCCTAACTTCAGTAGTGAATGAAAATTAATCATTCCCAATTAAAAATTTGAATAATTGACAAATTAAATCTTAACTTTACCGTTGAGGAGAGTCACGGCTGGCGTGAGGGAGATGAGAGATGAGGAGGAGGTATCCCACCATTCCTTTTTCTATCGATACAAAATTGGAGGAAACTGAAGACTTTCGTATTTCATCAGTCATATAACAGTGATGATTTAACAGTAAATGAACAATGTGTGATATGAAACGTTAAATAACTCTGAACGAACAAGGTAAAACGACAGTGGAGGTCTTGTAGAGAGTGGGGTTCCCCTGCTGTATGGGACCGGAAAAACAGCCGTCAAAGTAAAAGTAAAGTTTAACCTTGTGCATACTCTGTTCCATACAGAACTCACCCTCCGACCAGTACATTCAGGGTTGGTTAGTGATCGTAAGCCTTGTGTGACCACCACCTTGTTTTATCAGTAGTATGTGCGCTTTTCTTCTACGAACACATCTTCAGAATTGTATAATAAGCTTATAGGGATATTGTTCCTGTTACCTCATCTTGCCTAAAACAGATTTTTTACATCAACTGATACTTTCGGTGTCTGTTAGTAATGAGGTGGCTGGTGTCACAGCCACAGTAGTTTTATCAGTTGCAAGGGAATGGTCCTACCACAGGCTGATTTCTAGCACTGTACAATAGGCTGAGGTGGGTTTCATTCTCACTATTTCCTTTTAGCGGTATGAAGTGTTGCTAATCAGTGCTTAGCTTTCCATGCCAATGCAGAGCTTAGTGATTGGAACTTAGCTCTTACCAATTCGGAGTTCATGTATCAACCAGTACAATCGTAAGCCTGGTATAGCAGAATCACTATGCCAACATGGCCCAATCAGAGATCACACACCAACCAGTACCTATCGAGTCAATTAGCGCTCGTGATCTTGGTGTAACTCCTATTGCTGCTCACTTTCGGGCCGCTATCGAGTTTTCTCACCATCCAATACCTTTGGGGTCTGTCAGCAAGGTGAGACGGGTAAGACAGTGACATCTTTTTCCACTGGTAACTGGTGAATGTGAACGCCAATTCCAGTCAATTAACCCCTTTACTACAATGGCCTGTTGTACGTCAATACATGCTCAGTGCAATGATGTATGTCATACCACAAACTTCCTTTGCAAATGTAAAACGTTAAAATTATTTATTTATCCTACCAAAGAGTACAACACCTGGTCGTATATCACACCTAAGGATAATTTATTAAAAAACCTCCTCCCCTTGATTTTAACCCTTCCTTCCTTCAGCCAAACAACAAAAACTTTGGGATTCTAGCCTCTATTCCTGATTGTGTAACTTGTATTTTAGTGTGTGTTCATGTTACCTGCATAATCACATCACACACTTTAGCCAATGGCAACATTCCTTACTTGAGGCATTATTCCCCCCCCCCTTTCCCACCACCCAACACCCCAACCTAGATGTAGCTCTCCTCACATCTATCCTCACAACCAACTGAGACACTTGCAATTCTAGTCTTTATTCATGATTATGGAAGGGCTATTTTAGTGTACTTCTATGTTGACATATCTGGTAAAATCGCACAGGACACTTTCTCTAAAGTCGGCCATAGCTGTGTCGCCTTTCCCTCCCCCTACCCCACTCTTCCCCTCTGCCACCCACCCACGATACCAGCCTTGCAAGTTGTATAGAGTAAATTTTCCACCTTAACCTCCACTCTTAGTTCTAGTCCCAGGGTTGTGATGGCCTATGCGGTAACGTCCCTGACTGGTGAACGGCAGACTGAGGTTCGAATCCTGCTCAGACTCGATAGTGGCTTTAGTCGCTGCAACCTCACTATCCTTGTGAGCTAAGGAAGGGGTGTTTGGAGAAGCCTATACCTCTATCTGCTGAGTCATCAGCAGCTATTGCCTGGCCCTCGTTGGTCCTAGCTTGAGTGGAGAGGGGCCTTGGGCGCTGATCATATGTATATATGGTCAGTCTCTAGGGAATTGTCCTGCTTGATAGGGCAATGTCACTGTCCTTTGCGTCTGCCATTTATGAGTGGCCTTTAAACTTTTAAAGGCAAAAGTGGCTATTCTGTGACAAGTGTGTTAAGGAGTTCCCCAAATGCCATCTGTCTTTAACCAACTACAGTCCTTGTTAATGACTTAATGGCTATTTCAGTGATGCTGAAGACATCCCTATTATTAAGGACTTTTTTTTATGGCTAGGAAAATTACAAATGACATAAAATTTGTTATTTCTGAACTGTTCCAGTTAAGGAAGCAATGAACAACTTGCATGCTATCTGTATTTGTATCATAACATTTCAAGTACAAAATTCAGTGATGCAGGATTATTACAATTCACTATAAGTTGGTGAAAATTCCAGCAATGCTCGCTAATTCAAAAGTCTGTTACATACTTGAATAAAAAATGGCTCTTTATACACTACAATTTAATAAAATTCAAAAGCAAAATCCATATACACCATCAGTAATCAAGTTTTAAGTTTTTAAAGCTACTACATTATGGATATAGCTTAAACCACACTAAAACTCGAGTACATTTAATTTCTCAGGAGTTAAAATCAGGATAATGGGACCCATTGTCAGTTTTACAATAATCCCATGCAAGAAAACTATTATTATATTTACTTTACTGTTTATCTATTTGTACTACGTATATCAGTTGCAATTTACGAGCTATGCAGGCACATCAGCACTGCACTGCATTTAAACTAGGCATAAAGGCTTTAACCCTTTTACCCCCAAAGGACGTACTGGTACGTTTCACAAAACTCATCCCTTTACCCCCATGGACGTACCAGTACGTCCTTGCAAAAAACTGCTATTTAAAATTTTTTTTGCATATTTTTGATAATTATTTGAGAAACTTCAGGCATTTTCCAAGAGAATGGGACCAACGTGACCTCTCTATGACAAAATTTAAGGCTGTTAGAGCAATTTAAAAAAATATATACTGCAAAATGTGCTGGGAAAAAAATAACCCCCTGGGGGTTAAGGGTTGGAAATTTCCAAATACCCCGGGGGTAAAAGGGTTAACTGTGCAGTAAACATTAAACTAGGAAGATAAGAAGAGAGATAAATCAAGGAGTTCACAACATGGTTTTCACAGGCTATCTGGGATAAGGAAAAAGGGATTTAAATAAGTGTGAGAGAGATAATCTGACCGAGACCCTTTGGTGATAAGAGAGATATCACTGTTAGTATTTATACTGGATAAAATGTACAACTCGACAGCATTTTCACATTCCTTTTTAAATATTTAACTTAGCCGGTGAATATATAATAGCTGCAACTCTGCGGCTCGACAGAAAACACACTCAAAAAAACTCGCGAGCGATCGCTATGAAGGTTGCGGGTGTGCCCACCAGCGCCAACTGTCGGCCAGATACCACTCTTGCATGTAAACAAACCCTTCAATTCTTCTCTGTCGACGTTGACGACAAGACGTATCAATACTCGCTGTAGAACCTGGAGTTTTCTCAACATATTTGGTGAAGTACAGTACTTCATTTTGGTTTGAGCTTTCGCAGTGCAGGTGTTTTATCTTCATCTTAAATCTTGAACTCGTTTTTGGATAGATTTAATTTTTGATGACAAGAGAGAGAGTATGGACTTTCTTTGACTTTTAAATGGCCGACCCTTCCCTTAGACGGAAGTGTGTTTTAGGCTTTTAGCAATTATCTTATCACGTTATAAATTAATTATAGATTTTCCTCTATATATTTTATATCTCAACCGCCTTTATTAGGCCTCTTCGATTAGCTTTCCATTTATAATAAACATCAAAATAAATTTTAATGATTTGTTTATATGCGACCTTTCCTGAGAGTAGGCGGTCCTAACTTGGAAACCGAAGTTGAACAACGTTGAGCCCTTTTCAATCGTAAATAACTTTTACAGAGCTAATGATTTAAAACTTATTAAATGAAATATTTTTAGTAAATATTTTATGATAGTTTTTTTTCTTTGAATAGTCTTCGTACTGTTTCAAAGATGAACTAACGTTTAGTTTTTTTATGCTATGCAGTTTGCGCTCTATCGTTACGATAGAGAGAGAGAGTATCACGGTTTCACTTTGCAGAAAGAGTAAATCGATTCTGACGTTTTGTTCTTTTTTCTTTCAAAGCTTAAATGTTTTAAAGACTATTTTAAAGGAACTTTTAATTGAAAAACCTTTCAGTTTTTTCCTTTGGTCAAATAACCTGTTTATTGACGAAAGGTAAGTGGGCTCTTCTCTTCGGTGCGAAATCAAGAGAGAGAGATAGAGACGGAGAGAGAGAGAGGAGAGAGAACGTTCCGATCTTTATCTCGTCCCAAGCGAGTAACGTTGTTCTCGAGTTACTCTCGTCCCTAGTCTCTGTACGAGGAGAAAGGATAAAACGTTTTTAGTTTTTATTCTCGTTCCAAGGCACTGTACGGTGAGAGATTGAAAACGTAGTTTTGAATGAACTAGTGTTTAGTCTCTTCCCCAGCCACTGATTTTTTTTTTTATCTTAAAATATGTTTACTGTTTTTTGCTGGTATTAATGTGCTTACATTATACGACTGATTTCGCAATTACAACCTTTTGATGAGGGTAGAATTGCGTGCTTCAGGTAGAAATCAGTTTTATTCATACCTAATGTGAATTGTTAAAAAATTCGATTTCAGTGAAATAAGTGCAAAACAGAAAATCGTAGTGATAAAGTGATATTGCGCAAAGTGTTATCAGTGTTGCGACCGAGGGTTCGTCTGTTCGTGCCTGTCGTTCGCCTAGTCCGGGACCTCTTGCAAGCTCCCAAGCCCAGGGGAGAAGTAATGTCGTACGACTTATGGGTTCGAGAGGCCTTGATCAGCGAACAGACGTTCCCTCTATGGTATCAGGTGTATCTTACCAAGATCACCCCTACCATAAGGCGAGAGAGACGATTTTCTCCTCGTCATCCGAAGGCTTTTCGCATAAGAAACCGTGGCACAAGGTTTCGAGGCCCTTTAAGCGAAAGAGTCAGTCCTTTCAGGACAGCTCCAGCGTCCTGGTTTTAACTATAAGGACAGCTCTGACCCTATGCAGTCATCGGAAGACTGCTCGCCGCCTAACAAAAGCGTAACACAGACTCCGAGAGTCTTTTTGTAGGCAAGGTTTTGCGGTCACAGACGTTACCCTCGTCTCTTACCGCAACCATTCCCGTTGATCCTAAATGGGTTGTACGGCAAGACATGCAGAATAAGCTTGCCTCCCTTATGGAAGACTATTCTGCCGATAAGTCCGTTGAGCCTAGCCGTTTATCTCATCGAGATCCTGGCCTTCAGCCACCCTAACGTTCCTTTGTGCGTCCTGTTGACGTTGGCGTAGCCAAGTCACGTCAGTCAGGTTGTTTAGAACCACACTCAACACACTCGATGCGGTCTCGTGTGGATTTTCAGCCACATTTGGACGTTAGGCCACTTGCTGATGCTCCTGTTGACGTTCAGGACGTTCGCCAACAATCGGAGTTGACTTGTTTTGACGCTGAGCGTCAACCTCCGCATTCTAGAGTTGTTTTGACTGCTCAGTCTAGGCGGTCAAAGCAGTCTCGAGTGGACGCTGTGCGTCCTCACGCACCTGTTGTTGTTGACAGTTCACAGACTGTCAAGCAGTTACATGACGTTGCGTCCTGGTCCGCTACTAATGCACCAGTGCGTTTGGACTGCTTGTAAAGCATTGCCACCACGGTAGGTCTCTCCCTTGCTTGAGACTCAGCTATTATCGGACAAGGTTCCTTCAGATGAGGAAGTTGCTGTTCCCCCTCCTACTGGTATTCCCTTGAGGACTCTGTCAGACGGAGAGGAGGCTAAAGCTGCTTAGCCCTCTATGGACTTTAAATAAATCATGCTGATTTTTAAGGATCTTTGTCCGGATCTTTTTGTAACTGCTGCTCCTCGTTCGCCTAAACGTCAGAGCTTACACTAGGCCTAGCTACTTCGAAGCCATTGTTTTATAAGCTAGTGCTCTCTCGCTCTTCTAAGAGAGCTTTACGTTTGCTAGGTGACTGGTTTATCACCAGGAGGAGTTTGGGGGAGACAGCCTTTGCTTTCCCTTCTTTTAAACTGGCTTATAGAGCGAGAGTCTGATATGACACTAGAGAAGTTCTCGGCTTGGGAGTTCCTGCCTCTGCCCAGATAGACTTCTCAAACCTCATAGACTCTCCCTGGCGCCTGGCCATGAGACGCTCCAAGATTTTACAGGTCGACTTCACAGCTATTTTCGAGCCTTTGAAGTTTTCCGGTACAATTATGTCATGCATAAACAAGGCTTTCAGGGATGGCTCCAATGATCTGACAGCCACGTTCTCTGCAGGAACAAGTCCCTCAGGGATGGCTCCAATGATTTGGCAGCCATGTTCACTGCAGGAGTACGTAAGAGGCAAGTGCGCTCAATGTGTTCATTGTCAAGACAAACTTCACGATGAAGTCTACCAGGCTGTCTTGACAGCATTTATGGAAGGCGACTGGATGGTCTCTCTCGACCTTCAGGAGGCATACTTCCACATTCCTATACACCCGGATTCCCAACCGTTTCTGAGGTTTGTTTACAGGAATGTGGGGTACCAGTTTCGAGCCCTGTGCTTTGGCCTCAGTCCTGCGCCTCTCGTGTTTACGAGACTCATGAGGAATGTGGCAAAATCCCTCCATCTATCGGGGATCCGAGCCTCCCTGTACTTGGACGACTGGCTTCTCAGAGCATCGTCCAGTCTTCGCTGTCTGCAGGATCTACATTGGACGTTGAGTCTGGCCAGGGAGTTGGGACTTTTGGTCAACCTAAAAGTCCCAACTGATCCCATCCCAGATTATTCTATATTTGGGGATGGAGATTCGCAGTCAAGCCCTGCTCGAAGTCCAACTAATGCTGAAACGAAACGTTTATTCAGTCTCGTAGGGACTCTCTCATCCCTGGAGCAGTTTGTCTCACTAGGGAGACTACACCTTCTGCCTCTCCGGTTCCATCTAGCCTCTCACTGGAACTAGGACAAGACATTAGAGACGGTATCATTCCCAGTCTCCGAACCAGTAAAGGCATGCCTGAAATGGTGGGACAGCAATATCAGTCTGAGAGAGGGACTATCCCTAGCAGTCAAGAACCCAAACCACGTGTTGTCCTCAGATGCGTCTGATTTGGGTTGGGGTGCGACCCTGGACGGTCGGGAATGCTCGGGTCTGTGGACCTCAAGTCAGAAGAGCATGCACATCAATGGCAAGGAGCTATTAGCAGTCCACTTGGCCTTGATGATATTAGAAAGCTTCTTCGAAACTTAGTGGTAGAGGCAACTCAGACAACACCACAACTTTGGCGTACATCTCCAAGCAAGGAGGCACACACTCCTTCACGCTGCTCGAGATCGCAAGGGACCTTCTCTTATGGTCAAGAATTCGAGGCATCTCCCTGTTGACGAGATTCATCCAGGGGGACTTGAACGTCTTGGCAGACTGTCTCAGTCGGAGGGGTCAGGTGATACCCACGGAATGGACCCTCCACAAGGACGTGGGCAAGAGTCTTTGGGCTACTTGGGGTCAACCCACCATAGACCTCTTTGCCTCCTCGTTGACCAAAAGGTTACCAATCTATTGCTCTCCAGTCCTAGATACAGAAGCAATCTACATAGACGCGTTTCTACTGGATTGGTCTTTTCTGGACTTATATGCATTCCCACCATTCAAGATAGTCAACAAGGTACTGCAGAAGTTCGCCTCTCACGAAGGGACAAGGTTGACGTTGGTTGCTACCCTCTGGCCCGCGAGAGAGTGGTGCACCGAGGTACTTCAATGGCTGGTAGACTTTCCAAGAAGTCTTCCTCTAACGGTAGATCTGTTACGTCAGCCCCACGTAAAGAATGTCCATCAAAGCCTCCCCGCTCTTCGTCTGACTTCCTTCAGACTATCGAAAGACTCTCAAGGGCTAGAGGCTTTTCGAAGGAGGCAGCCAGTGCGATTGCAAGAGCTAGGAGAGCTTCTACCATTAGAGTATACCAGTCGAAGTGGGAAGTCTTTCGAGACTGGTGCAAGTCAGCATCTGTGTCCTCGTCCAGTACCTCTGTAGCCCAAATCGCAGATTTTCTTTTACATCTGAGAAAGGTTCACTCCCTTTCAGCTCCCACGAGTAAGGGCTACAGGAGCATGTTGGCTTCGGTCTTTCGACATAGAGGCTTAGATCTTTCCAACAATAAAGATCTCCAAGATCTCCTTAAGTCTTTCGAGACCTCTAAGGAACGTCGTTTGGCAACTCCTGGATGGAACTTAGACGTGGTCCTAAAGTTCCTCATGTCAGACAGGTTTGAGCCATTACATTCAGCCTCCCTGAAGGATCTCACCCTCAAGACACTTTTCCTAGTGTGCTTGGCTTCGGCTAAAAGGGTCAGTGAACTTCATGCCTTCAGTAAGAACATTGGCTTTTCTACAGAAAAAAGCCACTTGTTCACTTCAAATTGGTATCCTGGCCAAAAATGAACTGCTTTCTCGTCCTTGGCCTAAATCTTTTGATATTCCTTGCTTATCAGAGATCGTAGGCAACGAACTGGAAAGAGTATTATGTCCTGTTAGAGCTCTTAAGTTCGATTTAGCTCGTACTAAGTCATTACGAGGGAAATCTGAGGCATTATGGTGCTCAGTTAAGAAACCTTCATTGCTTATGTCAAAGAATGCTTTGTCATATTTTACCAGATTTTTTTAATACGAGAAGCTCATTCTCACTTGAATGAGAAAGACCGATGTTTGCTTAAGGTTAAGACGCACGAAGTTAGAGATATAGCAACCTCCGTGGCCTTCAAGCAAAATAAATCTCTGCAAAGTATTATGGACGCGACTTTTTGGAGAAGCAAGTCAGTGTTCGCGTCATTTTACTTAAAAGATGTACAGACTCTTTACGAGGACTGCTACACACTGGGTCCATTCGTTGCAGCGAGTGCAGTAGTGGGTGAGGGTTCTACCACTACACTTCCCTAATTCCAATATCCTTTTAATCTGTCTCTTGAAATGTTTTTAATATTGTTTTATGGGTTGTTCGGAAGGCTAAGAAGCCTTTTGCATCCTGGTTGATTTGGCGTGTGGTCAAAGTCATTTCTTGAGAGCGCCCAGATTAGGGGTTTGATGAGGTCCTGTTGTATGGGTTGCAGCCCTTGATACTTCAGCTCCTGGGAGTCTTTCAGCATCCTAAGAGGATCGCTGGGCTCCGTGAGGAAGACAGACTTACAAGGCAGAGTAATCGTCTAAATCAACTTCCTTACCAGGTACCTATATATTTTGGTTTTGTTATATTGATAACTGTCAAAATGAAAAAACTCTTAGCTTATACGCTGTAAACTTAATTAACTCTGGTCTCTACCCACCGCCTTGGGTGTGAATCAGCTATTATATATTCACCGGCTAAGTTAAATGTTTAAAAATGATATTTTAATTATAAAATAAATTTTTGAATATACTTACCCGGTGAATATATAAATTAAATGACCCTCCCTTCCTCCCCAATAGAGACGCAGCGGGACGAGAAGAATTGAAGGGTTTGTTTACATGCAAGAGTGGTATCTGGCCGACAGTTGGCGCTGGTGGGCACACCCGCAACCTTCATAGCGATCGCTCGCGAGTTTTTTTGAGTGTGTTTTCTGTCGAGCCGCAGAGTTGCAGCTATTATATATTCACCGGGTAAGTATATTCAAAATTTTATTTTATAATTAAAATATCATTTTCATTTATTTCTAAGAAAATAAGTTGCAGCTTTTAAGGGAAAATTTTCAATTTCTCATATTTACCTTTCATTTACAGTATTGTATTTACAATTAATTTGTTTAACTTACCTCTGTTTCAGTTCTCTTCATTCCACCCCAGAACTTGTTAAAAAGATGAATTCATGGTCTATGGCAGGGTTTGTTTACTTCCTAGCAGCGTTCCTGCAACTCAAATATGTAGGTAAGCTTCTAGCTAAAAGATTTTGTTGATAGTGAGTTGTCATTTATAAATATTTTTTTTACAGGTATTACATATGTTAAACTAAATACAGTATTGTTATTCCAAATGAAACTAACAAATTTTTTAAAATGGAATACATTTTCAGTGATTTAAAACTGCATATTTCCATCGTCCATTCTCCGTGATTGCCTTATTATTATTATTATTATTATTATTACTACTACTACTTGCTAAGCTACATACATATAGTCAATTTCTTTTAATGAGGCGTATTTGCACCGACTCGCAGCGGTGCCCTTTTAGCTTGGAAAAGTTTCCTGATCGCTGATTGGTTAGAATTATCTTGTCCAACCAATCAGCTATCAGGAAACGTTTCCGATCTAAAAGGGCACCACTGCGAGTTGGTGCAAATCTGTCTCGCTAAAAAAAATTGACTATAGTTGGAAAAGCAGAATGCTATAAGGCCAGGGGCCCCAGCAGGGATAATAGCCCAGTGAGGAAAGGAAACAAGGAAAAATTAAATATTTTAAGAACAGCAACAGCAGGTGCAGGGTCATTAAAGAAAAGGTTACCATGCACCATACCATTTTTGATATATTAACCCTTTTACCCCCAAAGGACGTACTGGTATGTCCTTGCAAGAAAATGCTATAAAATTTTTTTTCCATATTTTTGATAATTTTTTTGAGAAAATTCAGGCATTTTCCAAGAGAATGAGACCAACCTGACCTCTCTATGACAAAAATTAAGGCTGTTAGAGCAATTTAAAAAAAATATACTGCAAAATGTGCTGGGAAAAAAATAACCCCTTGGGGGTTAAGGGTTGAAAATTTCCAAAGAGACTGCGGGTAAAAGGGTTAATAAATAGAACAATTCAGAATTTTATGATAAAATCTTAAATTGTTTCATTGGAGGGAATTATTCACATAAAATATTGTTTCATTACTGCAAAAATCAAATTACCATTTCTTTGACATTCTAATATATCTTCCAGTTTTATATGGACTGCCGTCGGTGGTAGCAAGAGTTGAGGGATACGACCCACCAAGACATCCGAGATGTACCCTCATGACCTACAGGTTTTCTGATATCTGGCGATATTTTGATCATGGCCTATATCGCTTCATGCTCAAGTATGTACATTTTTCATTGTTTAGATATGATTTTCTGACAGATTCAGGCATTCGATTATTATTAGCGTTGTACAGTACATATATATTTATACATGATAATACACCTTTTAGATATATAATTCTGTATATACAGTACTGTATTAATTTGTAATTACTCTTTATTTTGGAATTCATGGACAGCTTTGTCATGAACATTTTCGTTATTATTACGTAAAGAAGTATTTTTAAGAAGCATTCTTGGTACAATAAAGGATAGAATAACAATGTTTTAACGTAAAGCACAAAACCTTAAAAATAGTTTGTTGTGTTGTTAATAATCATAAATTTTTGGCTTTTCAGGCATATTTACATCCCATGGGTCGGTTCAGATAAAAGTATAATCAAGCAGTTGCAAGGCACTGCTTTAGTCTTTACTTTTGTTTACATATGGCACGGAGTCTCTACTGCCGTGTTTTGGTGGGCAACCTTGAATTTCTTCGGCATCGCCGTAGAGAAGCTTGGCGATTATGTATCACAGCTTGAAACTTTCGAGAGATGGGAAGTAGGTTTTATATGAATGTTACATTTTTCTTATGCTAGTATTTGGAAATATTGTATTATACCATAAATGTCTCTTAACCCTTTTACCCCCAGGCTATTTGGAAGTTTCCAACCCTTAACCCTCAGGGGTTAATTTTTTTCAAACACATTTTGCAGTATATATTTTTTTAAATTGCTCTAACAGCCTTAATTTTCATCATAGAGAGGTCAGGTTGGTCTCATTCTCTTGGGAAATGCCTGAAGTTTCTCAAAAAATTATCAAAATTATGCAAAAAAAAAAAAATTAAATAGCAGTTTTTAGCAAGAACTTACTGGTACGTCCATGGGGGTAAAGGGATGAGTTTTGTGAAACGTACCAGTACGTCCTTTGGGGGTAAAAGGGTTAAGGCTGTAAATATCAGCAAACATAGGAAATAAGTTCTATTCAACCATATTTGACTCATGCTACTCTACAGAATTGCAGATTATTCTTTGAAATATTTTTCCATTTCGATATGAAATCTTTTGTAACCGCCCCTCTTCCAGAAACGTTGGTTACCTGGTGCGTGGCAGCGTAGATTTTATGGTTTGTTTGCGGTAATGTTGTACGTCCCATCTCTCATGGCGCTAACCATCTTCCTCTCCGGTCTTGATAATGCGTTAGTAATAAGCGAAAGAATATTTATAACAGGTGAGTTCAAAATTATAGTGTTTCCTTTTCATAATTGATAAACCAGGCACTTGAAACATTGCTCAGGCACGTTTGTCAGACATGAATTTTCCGATATGCTCATAGATGGGAGTGGAATTGGACGATATCATGATGGAGGGTTTGCATGAAAAAATTACATTTATGTTATAAAAGTTTCATTTGCCTCTTGACAAATCCATCAGTCATAATTAGCTTTGGTTTGAAATGTGGGAGGTTGGGCTGTGGCACCCTAGCAGTACCAGCTGAACTCGGCTGAGTCCCTGGTTAGGCTGGAGGAACATAGAGAGTAGAGGTCCCCATTTTTGTTTTGTTTCTTGTTGATGTCGGCTACCCCCCAAAATTGGGGGAAGTGCCTTTGGTATATGTATGTATGTTGTACATACATACATGTACCAAGGCACTTCCCCCAATTTTGAGGGGTAGCCGACATCAACAAATGAAACAAAAACAAAAAGGGGACCTCTATTCTCTATGTTCCTCCCAGCCTGACAAAGGACTCAACCGAGTTCGGCTGGTACTGCTAGGGGTGCCACAGCCCACCCTTCACCATTATCCACCACAGCTGAAGCTACTCCCTTGGTTTGTATTTAGGTGAATGCATAAGGGTTCAGCAGAACCAATCTTCTGAAGTAATCATATTGGTTAATGTAAGTAGTACTGTGTAGTCTTTTGAGTGAAATAATAATTGGTACTTTTTACTTCAACTAAGAACTGCCGAGAGTCTTCTATTATTCGATATTGGTTTAGGTTGCAAAGACTTCCTAAATCTTTAGCTTTTCAGACTGCAAACTTTGTAAGGCATTGTAGATATTTTGAGTTATACCCAAAATCTCTTCAACCTTATAGTTTTCGGGTAAAACAATTAATAAACAGTCTTGATATAGCAAAAAAATTGAATTCTTCCATTTAGGATATCACCAACCCCTCCTTGGAAATTACCAGAGATATCTTTTTGTAAATATTTTATTGTTGCAAAAAGGAACATAATTGAATTAGAAGCCAGGTATCTTTTTATGGAACATGTTAAAGAATATCGGAATCAACTTTTATTTATACTGATGGCTACAAATGTGATGCTGGTGTTGAATATAGAGTACTGTATATAGTAGTTTTTTAATTGTTATTTTGGTGGTGCCCTTCCTCTAGTATATTCCATATTTACTGCCGAACTAAATGGCATACTAACCACTATTGAGAATAGCGTTAAAAGAGGAGGTTGATTTTACCATTTTTAGTGATGCAAGAAGTGTCCTACAAGATTAAGAAGTTTTTAATTCTAGTAACCCTTTAGTTTTGAAGATTTTAGAGTGACTTTTAATTATTGGCCTGAAAGGTATGACAGTTCGATTTTGCTGGGTTCCGTAGGTGTGTCTGGAAATGAGGAGGCAGATTCATTGGCAAAGAATGCTGCAGCTGAGTTGCTAACAAGAAGGTATTCCATTCCCTGTAATGATTTTTTACCTACAATTAAGAATTTTATTTATAATCAGCAACAGCACTGGGATAGTTTGAATGAAAATAGGATGAGAGAAATAGTGAATGTTATATCCCCTTGAAGGTATGTGAGAACCTCTCTTTGTCGTCTGCGCATTTGTCAGACTCGGATGACACGAGTTTCTGCTAACTGGCCAACACCAATCATATTGCAACGACTGTTTGATACCCTTGACAGTGAGGCATTTGTTTACTGAATGCCCCACTTATAGCACGGAAAGAAATAGAAATCTGTTTGAGGCTCGAGGTGAGGATGGCAGGTTCATCCTTGCCAAGATTCTAGGACAGGATGTGTCGTACAATGCTAGCGGCATTTTTAGATTTATTTCAGAAGCAGGTCTTCTGAAAGCTATTTAAACTTTTATAATGGCATATTTGCTTTTCTGGTTTTAATTGAATATTCCTTTATTCTTTATTCATAATAAACGATATCGGCGTCAATGACCTTCGATGTCAGGATGCCAGAAAACTTCAAATCAATCAATCAATCTTATTTCTTTCCTCACTGGGCTATTTTTCCTTGTTGGACCCCTTGGGCCTATAGCATCCTGCTTTTCCAACTAGCTTAGCTAATAGTAGTAATAATAATAATAATAATAGTAATATTATTAATAATGATAATAATAATAATACTGCACCCATACTGGCGAAGTTGGCTTGTTGGTGATAGATCGAGTGATTATTACACCACTACCATCGTTTTAGATATTTAAAGATTGCTCATGAATGGCAGGGACAAGGTTCAGTGACATTGCCCTATCAAGCAGGACAATGGTCTAGAGACTGACCATACTGTATATGCATATGATCAACACCCAAGCTAGGACCAAGGAGGGCCAGGCAATGGCTGCAGATGACTCAGAAGATAGAACTATAAGCTCCCCCAACCCCCTCATCCTTAGCTCACAAGGATGGTGAGGTTGCAGCGACCAAAGAAACTTTTAACAAGTTTGAGCGGGACTCAAACGGACTCAAACCCCAGTCCGGTGTTCACCAGTCAGGGACATTACCACATTGGCCACCACAATGGAAAGTTCAACAGTCTGACAATCTTTCCTCAATTGAAGAGACAACTGATGATGTCCACTACAGGTACTCATTGCCTAATGACAGAAACACTTAAAACTGGGTCAGTAAATGAGATTGTTTTGCAATTTTATAATTTTTAGAAATTTATGTTTTGGTCAGAAAACAATATCTGACAGCTTATCCAAATATGAGAAGTTTTCTGGTTTTAAGAATTTGGTGGTTTAAGAAGCATGGGATTATATGTCTATATATCATAGATTTTTATATAGTTTACATTTTTTATCAATTAGATTTGATACAGTATTTTATATTCTAACCTCCTGAATCCTGGGGCCAGCTCTATAAGAGTAAAGTTTGTCTCATTGGAGTGGTTAATCTTTTCCCTTCTAATTATAAGGAAATCTAAAGAGTATTCCAATAGTTCCCAATTTCCTCATGTAAGAACTTAAAGGCTACAGTTAATGTTTTCTCTGATGATGGCTGGAAAAGTTTAGGCTTTAATAGGAAATCACATCCCTAAAGAACAGAATAAGCAATGAAAAAAAAGAGCAGCACAAACAGGCTAATTTTTGAAAGTATGAGCTCTCTCCTGGATTAGGCTGCTATCATAAGCCTTTATCTCTTTTATATTATTATTATTATTATTATTACTATCCAAGCTACAACCCCAATTGGAAAAGCAAGATGCTATAAGCCCAGGGGCTCCAACAGGGAAAAATAGCCCAGTGAGGAAAGGAAATAAGGAAACAAATAACTGAAGAGAACAAATTAACAATAAATCATTCTAAAAAAAGTAACAACGTCATAACAGACATGTCATATATAAACTATTAACAACGTCAAAAACAAATATGTCATATATAAACTATAAAAAGACTCATGTCCGCCTGGTCAACAAAAAAGCATTTGCTCCAACTTTGAACTTTTGAAGTTCTACTGATTCAACAATCAGATGATCACAGCTAATTACGTTAGATTGGAATATCTATAACTATGAACATGGTTAAGTGAGCTCGAAATAACTGTTGTGTAAAAGAGTAGCACTTGTACTGACTGGGGTAAGTGTGTCTGACATTCATAATCTTGCAGAGTCATTTGTCTTGAGAAAGCCTTTACCTCTGCCTGATGGGAGCTGTGTAGAAGAGACTAGAATGATCAGCCTAGAAAGCTGTAGGAGGAATAGCTATTGGAATAGCAACTGGGAGAGGAGTTGTAGACGATAGTCCAAGGATAGTAGGAACAGTAGCGATAGATGAGTGTTACTCAGCTAATTTAGAATTCTTTGAAAGCAGCTGTCCTTGCCATAGCAATAGACACCAGAGCAGGCAAGGTTATCAGCTTAGCAAAAACAGCAGCTGTAGAAATGACTGGATTAGCAGGAATAATTGCTGCAATGGAAGCAGCAAATGACAGTTACTGTATTTGGTAATCAGGAACTGACTGCAGATGGACATAGGGCAGCCCTCGGGCACAGCAGGAGCAGTAATTACAGTAGAGTAACCAAGTAGCTGCCAACAATGATGCCGTTTTGTGGTATCTTGTCTCAAAATGTGGTCAAATGGCAATATCTGGCATCTCTCTGTGGTTATGCTGACTAAAACTATGTTTCTTTCTAAAACTCCACACTTTGTAACATTGCTTTAAATTTTGGTAACTAAGCTCTGATAATGAAACCAGAATTACCATAAATAAGATAAATATATATGATGATTTTTCCATTTAATCCTTGAATAATAGGAGTTTAAATATATATAAAAACTTAGTATTGAATGTCCTCCTGCTAAGAGTCAACTGAAGGAAATAATATGTCACTTGAAAATATAAGGAAGCGCTTGCGGAAAGTCTATGCGGCTACAATGGCATCACTGTATTTATTCACACTTTGTGTTCGAGGCAGCAACACAGACTGCCAACAGCACAGTACACACAAAAGGCAGTGCAAGAACTGCATATACAGGATTAAAACATAGCAGCTGCCACTGTTACAACATGCTCAGCAGACAGGCTAGGAACTTATTATGAATGAACTGACAAGACTGGCTTCCTTCAATATATAAAGTGCAGAAGTTAAGGGTGCAGACACTGGCAATCACAGGCTCAAGAGGCTAGACTTGAAATGTATGTCCAAGTACTGTACAGGTGAAATGGCAGCTCTTGGAACATCAAACAAAGGAACTGCCCTTTTTAGGACCAGGTAAAACAGTAGTTGTTAGAACATCAGGCAACACAACTGCTGTATTTTATGCCGCTAAAATATGAGACAGTACAAGTGCTGTATTTGCTGGAACAGGTCGAGTAAAGATTGATGGAATAGCAAGTAGTACAGTACCTGCATGTGCAAGAACAGGTCAAGGACTAGCTTCCATAACACCAAGCAATCCAGGACCTGTATAGGCAAGAACCGCTTAACTTGGAGGCTTGATGGTAGTAGTAAGAAGCGCAGCCGTGATTGAAACAGATAGTGCCAATTCAACAATTCTTCATTCATTATACAATTTTCCCATTGTGCTACAGTCATGAATCTTTATTTAAAGATCACACCTGGAATTTCATTCTCATTATTGCTCACATTCATGCAATGAGTGATTGTGGTGTACCCACTGATTTCGGCTTTCCGAATGGTTTTTTCAAATTAGATAAGTAGTTTTGTGCAAAAAACATATTTTGCAGCAGCCTTATTTTTAGAATTAAAAGTGGCGGCAAATTGGGTGCCTGCACAAATGGAAACATTTATCTTTAGTTTTTGACTATATAGAGTAATACATGTGTTGTACATTTAGACAGACTTATATAACATTCTTTTACATCGCTCTCAGAATATAGTCCATGCATAGGCTCAATCCTATTGCTAATACTTTCAATTTCCCATTTGTTCCGTAACCGAAATACAAACCACGCTATTTACAAAGGGTATTACTTTTAGCGTAGCTGAAATGGCGAGCCATTAGAATTTAACGAGGGTGTATTACCCCCGCGCTAGTTAGCGGGGGGGTAGGGGAGTGGTAGCTAGCTACCCCTCCTCCCCCTCACACACAGGTGAATACTCACTTTCACTTTTGGCTCGGACTGTGACAGACGTCTCTGTCTTGGTCCTCGCTTGGCAGCCATTGTCTGTTTTGTCTTTACTTAATCGCTTACTTTTCTTTTACTCAATATATATGTAAACATGTTTTCATGTATGTATATATATTTGAGTATAGAAATAAGTAAGTTTCCTTTTCAGATGTGTGTGTGTAGTGTACGATATCTACGTGGAGGCCTCGGCAGTTAGGCCACCACGGCGTATTTTTATGGGTGGCTATCGAGTTTGACTTATGTCTTTCTCTCTCTCTCTCTCTCTTGAGGTCGTTCACCCTTTAACTACGTGTTACTACGCCCTTGTAGCCTAGCTTCCTTTCCGTGTGGGGGGTTGCTACGCCGTACGTTTGTCTCAATTAGTTGTGAATCTAATTGTAGTTGTTTTTTGTTTTTCAGCTTGTAGAACGATTCCTTTCGGGGTTTTCGTTCTTTCTTTAGTGTTCATTCATTTTTAAATTACATAATTACATAGTTACATAATTATAATTGTTATAATTCTGTTTTGGTTACAGCTCTCCTTCCGCGAGTGTAAGTGGTTGTGAGGGCACGTGCCTGTTGTGTAATTCTTGTTCCTTTCCCTTGGGATTCCCCTTCGGAGCCTTCCCGGGGGAATGAATGTGTACTAATATTATTTGTTTTATTTTTTTACAGTTACCGATCTAGTTCGTTTCTGTAATATAGCAACGGTGTGAGCTGTCTGGTTGAGTCCTGGGGATTCGGCTGTTGCTGCTTCCCCCCTTGTATTTTCGTCAGGGGCGTGTCTCCTTCTACTGGTAGTGCTCCCGTGACGACGGACAGCTCTCCAGTTCATTTTAGAACACTCAGGAGGCTTGCCTCCTTGGGCGGATAACTTTCCTTCCGAGGGAAGTTTTTCCTGTCCAGGCTTGAGTTTTTCCCTTTTGGGGGGTTCTTCTCTTGCCTTTTTTTTTTTTTTTTTTTTTTTTTTTTTTTTTTTTTTTTTTTTTTTTTTTTTTGTGCGACTATGCTCTTGGTGCTGAGCGGTCGCACCTGCAGTTTCGCTCAAGGGGCTGGGCAACTGCAGGAGCTCCTCTTCGGAGGATTGCTCCTTTTAGGTCACTGGCTGACCAGTCTCTTCCACGAAGTGTTTCTCTTTCGTTCGTGAGAGAGTACACTCATAGAGACTCCTCTTTGGAGGTTTCTTCTGTTACTGTTGCTGTTGGCCTCCCTCGCCGTAAGGCCCACCGTCCGCCTCGTCGTAAGGGCCTCTCATCTCCCTACAAGGGTGCTTGAGGCGCCTTTTTGGATCTCCGTTTGCAGCCTACAACTCCTTTTTCTCGATCTTCCGCCTTGGTGCAGATGGACAGCAGTCTGATCTCGTCTTCCGACGGGCAACGGTCTTCCCGACGGACAACGGTCTTCCCGACGGACAACGGTCTTCCCGACGGACAGCGGTCTTCCGACGGACATCAGTCTCCCGGCGGACAACGATCCCTTCGGGGCAAAGGGTTGCCCCCACGGGGGTTCTTCCCTTGCGTGTCAGGGTTTCCCTGCGCGCCCTTCTGCTCATCAGCGCTCTCCTGTTCGTCAGCGCTTTCAAGATGATCTTCCCTGCGGTTCCTGTTGGTTCCTGTTACGCGCCCTGTGTGCCCACGTTCGCCCTCGCGATCTAGAACTTCGGATCAGGTCAGGGTCAAGGACTCTTCTTCTTTGCGCAGGCTTCCACGCGTAGCCTTCTGCTCGTCAGCGATCATCAGCTCGTCAGCGATCATCAGCTCGCCAGCGATCATCAGCTCGCCAGCGATCATCAGCTCGTCAGCGATCATCAGCCCGCCAGCGATCTCCGGATCGCCCACGTGTGTTACAGCTGGCACGCCAACGTTCTCCAACACTTCTGAAGGAACATGGTTCGCCAGCTACTAGCTCACCTGCGCATGCTGATCGCCATCGCGCGACCCTCAACTGCGGATGCTGATCGCCATCGCGCGACCCTCAACTGCGGATGCTGATCGCCCTCGCGCGACCCTCAACTGCGGATGCTGATCGCCATCGCGCGACCCTCAACTGCGGATGCTGATCGCCATCGCGCGACCCTCACCTGCGGATGCTGATCGCCATCGCGCGACCCTCAACTGCGGATGCTGATCGCCATCGCACGACCCTCAACTGCGGATGCTGATCGCCATCGCGCGACCGCACACCTGCGGATGCTGATCACCATCGCTCAACCCTGCGCATGCTGATCACCATCGCGCGACCCTCAACTGCGTATGCTGTTCGCCATCACGCGATCGCCCACCTGCAGATACTGTTCGCCATCGCGTGACCGACAACCTGCGCATGCTGATCGCCATCGCACGACCCTGGCATGCTGATCACCATCACGCGACCCTGCGCATACTGATCACCATCGCGCGACCCGGCGCATGCTGATCACTGCTCGCGATCGCTCACCTTCGCATACTGCTCGCCAACGCACGATCGCTCACCTGCGCATACTGCTCGCATACTGCTCGACCATCGCGTCGGCATAACACAACGCGCCATCGCCAACCTGCGCGTTAGCGCTCACCAGCTCACCACCGATCGCTTGTTGATCCATATCGCCAGCGGTCCTCCTCGCCCACGCGGCAGCGCATTTCCTCGCCATCGCGCTAACACTTGCGTTCGCCGCCTCGGACTCACTCTCATCCACCTGCCCACCCTCACGACCGCTCGCCTGCGCGCCCGCGCGACCGCTCGCCCGTGCAACCGCGCGACCGCTCGCCCGTGCAACCGCGCGACCGCTCGCCCGTGAAACCGCGCGACCGCTCGCCCGTGCAACCGCGCGACCGCTCGCCTGCACGTCTACGCTCATGCTCTCCAATGTTCGCCCATGCGCGAACCAACGGTTTTTTCCATCGCGCAGACGGATGGTGTTCCGTCGCCCGAACCTACAGTGTTTCTTCGCACAAATGTCGGCTTTTTTCTTGCAGTATCCATTGCTCGTCTATGGGTTATCGCTCGCCGACCACCAGGAATTCCCGTCGCGCGAGCTCCAGGGCAATTGCGACCACGATTCCCAATGGGGTTTTCGCAGCATGACCAGCCTGGCGAGTTCTTCTGGAGCGTATTTCCAGAACACTGCCTCACCCCGTAAACACAGAGCATGGCACTTGCAAGAATAGGAGAAACTTAAGGGGGGTGGGGTGGGGGGGCTTTCCGTTCGAGATTTCTCCATCGGACAAGGGGTGACTGCTTACCTCTTCCTCTGGGAGCTTACCAGGTTCTTTCCCTCCTCGGTTACGGCACGAGGTTTGGTTCAAGGAAGCTACAGGAAGATCAAGGGTACTTTCCTCCTCTCGAGCTCAGGCACCTTGGCCTTTCGACGTTAAGTATCTAACTTGCGGACAAGCTCGATGTTGTACCATCTGGACGCGCTGACTGAGGGCTTCCTTCGGGTGTCTCATCTGTGGAGGTCGACGACCTCAGACACCCTTCCATCCTTGAGAAGAGTTTGTTTGTGCCCAAGGACAGAGACTTAGACAGCTGCTGTGCGGAGTAAATCGACTTCCGGTTTCACTCCTCCAAGGCGCTTTCTTCCAGACTCGGCAGGGCTCCAGCGCCCTTTTCTTTCAACCACGTCGGCCTAAGTTATCGGCTACGACAACTGGGACAAGGTGTCCAATTGCAGTTTCCTCCTGTCAGGAACAGATGGCACGGGAGACTCCCCCAGGGGGGCATAGTCCTAAAAGGAGTTCACGAACTCTAGGATTGCAGGTTTTTCGCTGGGAGGATGCTTAAGGTTACTCATCCGAATGACAGCTTCCCGATGCCCATTCCCGCACAATCTCTGTGAATAGCCAAGGATATCGCGCCTGCCGTCTCTGTCAGCGAATTCAGTGTCTCTGAACCTCTATGCCATAGCGTCAGCAGAGTTGCCCGGTTGGGCAGAATGATCCATACCTTAGGCGAAGGTCTTCCTTAGGATCATCGACGGCTTCACCCCCGGCCCCCTCAGTCAATCCTTTCTTGTAAGGAAGGATCTGAGAGGGGATGTCCATAGTCGACCTCTCAGCCCTGATCAAGTTTGTCGAACAAACTTCGGCCAGCGTAGACCAGCAGAATCGATCAGACTGGTAACGAGGCGACAGGACTCCTTAAACCCTGGATCGGAAGGACGGGTACTTTCAGTTTCCATTCCATCCATCTTCCAGGGTGCTCGTCGAATTCAGCCTAGACTGCAAGTATTCCTGCTTATGATGCAGTGTGGCTATCCCGCCGTGGCATAGCAGGTTTGTTTCCCCAGAGAACTCTCCCTGCCTTCCCCTTGGCCGCTCAGGTGCAGGCTTCTGCCTCCTCTGCTGTTTGGAGGGCTGGTCAACTCCGGTAGGCTCGGGTTTCGACCTTCTTCAGCGCCGGGACAAGCTTCCGGATGCTTACCATGAGTGTGGGCTCATGGTATTTTGCTTGGAGCCTTCTCTTCCTCTGCCTCAACATCTGGAGTATCTGGCCATGATATTGAGTCAACCGCTTTACCACGTTGGAAACCCCGCTTCTCGTCCGTCCAGCGAGGTTAAGCAACGTCGGTACTTGGATGGGTGACCACCTGGGGACGCCAGATTCTGTTACCACATCCTCCGAGCCTTCCTTTCGGTTGACTGTGGCAAGACTGAGGAGAGTCGCAGTACCTGTTCTCAGTCAAGCAGAGCTTTCAGCCCTACCTTGGAACGTTTCCTAGTTCTCCTTTCCTCATTGACCCGTCTATAGTCCGAACGGTCGCCTCAGGATAAGTTCCATGTGGGGCGATCCAAGTTCCGGTGGCTTCAGGCAATGTTTTAACCGGACTTCCTGGCCCCTATGGGACCAGCGGAACTATTAGACCTGCAATGGATGTTGACCTATGGAGCCTCTTGATGGTAGTGGATATTCTCGTCCTTTCCCCACATTCTTGATGCGGTTCTCGGACTCATCAAAGGAAAGGGGGGGGGGCATGTTCCGGTCCAGGCCTATGGTCAAGACCTGAAGGATACCTCTCCATCATTCAGGCAGGCTTAGGGGCCTTATTCTGGCCCCTCTTCAGATCCTACAGCTCCTGCCGAGTTGCCCCGTTGCGCGTCGACTTCATTCTAACCAGCAGGGGACGCATTTTCACACCTTCACATCTTGCAGTAGAGATACCGGGATGATTGAGATTCTCTCAATGCCACCATCGGCTCTCTCATTCCAGGCAGGGGAATGTTTCTCTCAGACTATCCGAGCAGAGCCTCATAGAGAGAGTGTACCTAGGGGTCTTTGACCTTGGGTAACCAGCAAGTGCTGGTCTGGGGGACCTGATCGCGACAGCTTGGAACCTCAAGCTTCCGCTAGTCTTCCCCCCAGTCTCAGACCCCGAGACTCTGGCAAGATGCATTCCGGTGATGTGGGACAACTTCGACGCCTGCGTCTTCCCTCCTTTTTGTCTGCGGACAATGGGTCTCAACAAGACCAGGTTGTCTGTCAACCTTTCAATGGGAGAGCTCCACTGGGACTATGCGCAGAACGGTTTCTGGACCCTCTGCTTCCCCTGACGGAACTCCCGGGAGAGCTTCTCCCACGGCGCAGACTACTCAAGCAACCACACTGTGACATCTCTCCCGAACCGGGGCGTCGCTTCGGCTTCATGCCTGGAGACACTACGCTTCCTCCTCTAGAAGAGACAACCCGCTACAGTCGCAGTACGGAGGTCGCGTCATCTGCGATAGTCATCCACAGGGGTCTCCCAGGCAAAGTGAAGAGTCTAAGGTGGTTGGTGCCGTGGGAGATATACCTCTTCCCTTGAGGCCTCTTCTCCAGCAATAACGGTCTTATTGCCTTTCGGCGGGAGGAAACTCCTTTCCGCTCTCGGCAATGAAGCCTGTCGCTCAGCCTTTCCCTGACCTTCAGGCTTAAAGGAATAACTTTTTCCTGCCCGCTGGATCTATCCTCGCTCATGCGAAGCTACGATCGTCCCTGCCCTAGTCGGAGGAAGACCTCCAACTTGGAGCATGGCTCGGACTTTTAGTCCTTTAAGAGATCCTCTCAAGACCCTTTTACGACAGGCCTCGGATTGTATTCCGCCTTGGGTCTTCTGCTGACTCTGGCCACGGCCAGTGTGTAAGCAATCTTCTTGGTCTCTTACTACTCCCCCCTTTCTAAGGAAGAGGGGAAGGCAACATTCAGGCTCGCTCCTGAGTTGTTGGCTAGACTCAGAATCTGAGGGTCCCGGCCCTTCGGTCCGATTCATTCAAGATTTCGAGTCTCCATTCTGTGTCTGATGTCCCAAGACCTTCTCTTTCTTGCCAGTAAGGAGTCGAGAGGCTAGCGCTGGGAACAGTTGCAGTTTGTCCTCAGTTGCAGCCGATTTGGGAACACAAGGAGGACATGGGGGGAGAGTCACCAATATACCTCTTCAGCCCGGACTCAAGGACATTCATCTCGATCTGTCTTCAGACCCTCCCCCGTCACGTCACCCTACAGCACGATGTTGGATACATCGCAACGTCCCTCGCCTTCGAGTAATACTACTCTGTGACGCAGGTGCTACAAGCTGGAGTCTGGAAGCGTCTAATGACCTTCGCAGCCCGCTTCCTGCAGGGCGTGACCCACAGAAGTCTCGATACGTTTTCTATCGCTCTGTGGTGGCTACACAACAGCTGGTCTAACCTCAGGCTCCTTTTTGGACAGGTAGCAGAAGGTTGAGGGCATTGTTATCAGGTTTTAGTCTGCATGAACGAAAGAAGTATGTCTGGCCCTTACTTCTTTCTTCATCATCCCTCTACGGGGAAGCAGCATACTGGTCTCTGCATAGCTGACCTCGAACCTCTGCAGGTAAACCATGCTTCCTTGTGTTCCGAGTATTGAGTCAATACTGTCGCGTCCCCCATACCCAGACGAGGTGGTATTGGGAACGTCCTAACCCAGAGTTCCTTCTGGAACTCCAGGTCAACTGCCTAGGACGGGTCACACTTCTTCCTTCACAACAAGCTTACGTAGGCCACATGGTTCCTTGCGGAGCAAGGAACTTGTGAGGTGCAGGGACTCCTTTTCTCGAGTGCGACTCACTCAGATTCTGAGTCCCCGGGTAAAGCCAAAGCCAGTATGGCTGGGGACTTTCCACCCTTCCTAAGGGATAAGTCACCCTTTGTAAATAGCGTGGTTTGTATTTCGGTTACGGAACAAATGACAAATTCGAAGATAATTTGTATTTTTCCTAACCATACAAACCTTAGCTATTTACACATATTTGCCCGCCAGCCCTGTCCCCCAAGACAAGTCCTACCTCTAAGTGAAAGTGAGTATTCACCTGTGTGTGAGGGGGAGGAGGGGTAGCTAGCTACCACTCCCCTACCCCCCCGCTAACTAGCGCGGGGGTAATACAACCTCGTTAATTCTAATGGCTCGCCATTTCAGCTACGCTAAAAGTAATACCCTTTGTAAATAGCTAAGATTTGTATGGTTAGGAAAAATACAAATTATCTTCGAATTTATCATATTGAAACAGCTTGTCACAGCAGTGGATATGAAGGTATTCTCTGGTCATGTGCACCTGAACAAACTTATTTTTGCAGTAAAGTTATATAGCGTCAAAATGATGTGTAAATAGTTAATGTTAATACTGCTGGTGATCATGTGAGTAATACACCCTCAAAATAGTGCTCCATGAGTGGTGTCCCTTGGATTATCCATGCTGTGGTCAATTGCTACTGCGCCCAGAATATGCAGCATTATCTGGTCTGTAATCACATAGTGGTGCGTGCTTAAAGTACAGATACAACCGCTAGAGGGTTATTGGGTCCTTTGACTGGCCATATAGTACTACAGTGGATTCCTTTCTCCAATTACGGCTCATTTCATCTTTTCTGACACACACACACAGAATAGTTTGGCCAATTCTTTACACATTCTCCTCTTTCCTCATACACTTGACAACACGGAAATTACCAAACAATTCTTCACTCAAGAGGTTAACTACTGCACTGTAATTGTTCAGTGACTACTCTCCTCTCGGGAGGGGTAGAAGAGAGACTATAGCTATAGTAGGCAACTCTTCTAGGAGAAGGACACTCCAAAATCGAACCATTTTTCTCTAGTCTTGGCTAGTGCAGTAGCCTCTGTACCATGGTCTTCCACTGTCCTTTGCCGACACATGCACAAAATAATCTGGCCTATTCTTTATACATTCTCCTTTCATCATACACTTGACAACATGGAAATTACCAAACAGTTCTTTTTCTTTCAAGAGGTTAACTACTGCACTGTAATTGTTCAGTGGCTACTTTCCTCCTGGGAAGGGTAGAAAAGACTCTTTAGCTATGGTAAGCAACTCTTTTAGGGGAAGGTCACTCCAAAATCAAACAATTTTTCTCTAGTCTTGGGTAGTGCAATAGCCTCTGTACCATGGTCTTCCACTGTCTTGGGTTGGAGATCTCTTGCTTGAGGATACACTCGAGCACACTATTCTATCTTGCTTCTCTTCTTGTTATTTTGAAGTTTTTATCCTTTTGTTATTTCCAATTTTTTATAGTTTATATATGAAAGATTTATTTTAACGTTATAGTTCTTAAACTTCTCTCATAGGTTTTCCTCATTTCCTTTCCTCACGGTGTTATTTTCCCTGTTGCAGCCCTTGGGCTTATAGCATCCTGCCTTTGCAATTAGGGTTGTACCTTAGCAAATAATAATATTAATAATAGTAATGTGCAGCATTATTGGTTTATCTCTTTTGATTCCAAATTATGTGAGCTGAAAAATACCATTGGAGATTTTCATGAAAGTGTTGAGAGTGATGAGCAATATCACTACAGAACATGAAACTGCTGAACTGAGCTCTGACAAGATTTTTTCCTTTTACAGGGTTTCCAGACTGCACCGTAACCACATTTTTCTTCATGTTTTGTCTTGGGCAGTGTAGTATGGAATTACAAAACTGGAGAATAAGACAAAAATTAAAGTGTAAAGAAAGCTAACAAAAAAGGGAATGATGTATTAGGCATTTTTAAGTCATTTGTATTATATTCAGACATACAAAATAAATCATTTATCATGGTACAGTACGTGATGTTACGACCATTAATATAAGTTCCGGTATATTTTAGTTTTAGACAATTTATTTTTGTATTAAGATTTTTTACCCCTCATAATTTTAGGTGTTCAAATCTTTTGTAAAGATAAAATTGCATGAAAATTGTTTAGCATAAATTCTTGCATTTAAATGATAAATTTTTATAGATATTACTGTCTAGATTAGGAATTGTAAAAAAAATCAAATAAAAAGTGAGCAAGTGCAATGGAAAGCTTACTTTCATTTCCCTCTTTTAGCAACCAAAAATGTAAAAGTCGTGGTTTTATTAACCCTTTTACCCCCAGGCTATTTTGAAATTTCCAACCCTTAACCCCCAGGGGGTTATTTTTTTTCCAGCACATTTTGCAGTATATTTTTTCTAAATTGCTCTAACTGCCTTAGTTTTTGTCATAGAGAGGTCAGGTTGGTCTCATTCTCTTGGAAAATGCCTGAATTTTCTCAATAAATTATCAAAAATATGAAAAAAAAAATTTCATAGTATTTTTTTGTGAGGACGTACCGGTACGTCCATGGGGGTAAAGGGATGGGTTTTGTGAAACGTACCAGTACGTCCTTTGGGGGTAAAAGGGTTAATATATTTTCCTGGAGTTACTGTGAAGTGCCATCATTATCTTTATTGACTTTTATGGAGTTGTCTTTAGGGATAAGAGGACAAAAGAATTCTGTTTGCATTTTTGTGCACATTCTGGCAAGATTCCTCTTTGGTCTAGGTATTCATCTTCTGGACTACTTCATCGTGAGTGTCTGGTACTTCACTGTGTGAAGTGTGATTCGTATCAGTGCTGTGTGAGGTATCGGGAGTAAGGTACCTGCAACTGAAATCTAGAGTAGATTAAAGCGCTTGATCGTTGCTGCTATCAAATTTGTTATTCATGGTTTTCTTTTGGGCATAAAGCATCCTGCTATTAATGTTTAGGTTATCCACATATGGTATTCAATCAACTGTGTCATTAACCCTTTTACCCCCAAAGGGCGTACTGGTACGTTTCACAAAACTCATCCCTTTACCCCCATGGACGTACCGGTACGTCCTTGCAAAAAAATGCTATACATTTTTTTTTTTTTTTATATTTTTAATAATTTTCCAAGAGAATGAGACCAACCTGACCTCTCTAAGACAAAAATTAAGGCTGTTAGAGTAATTTAAAAAATATATACTGCAAAATGTGCTGGGGAAAAAATAACCCCTTGGGGGTTAAGGGTTGGAAATTTCCAAAGAGCCTGGGGGTAAAAGGGTTAAGTAATCAGTGTTGTAATCCCACTTTGTTGCTATATTTGTTATTAATCCTTATGTATCATTTAAGAAATTATACTACAATCCTGCCTTAATTTTAGCTTGATCCCTTTCAGAGTATTCAACAACCGCAGGTCTACATTCAGGTCATAGAATTGATGCAGAGAGAGTACCATGGTCTGTATATGCAGCAAGTTTGTTTCTTGAGCTAAACATATTCATATACAGTATACTGTACTGTAGTTTAAAAAGTAATGGGCGGAGAACACTACCCTGAGTAACACCTGATAGTACATCAATAGAGTCACTATGGTCCCTCAGGATCCCAGAGAATTCTAAATCAGTCAATCGATCACCATGGTCCCCATTAACTACTTTTTGCAATCAATTACTTTGAAATTCAATAATAGTATTAACCCTTTTACCCCCAAAGGACGTACTGGTACGTTTCACAAAAGCCATCCCTTCACCCCCATGGACGTACCGGTACGTCCTTGCAAAAAAATGCTATAAAAATTATTTTTTTCATATTTTTGATAATTTTTTGAAAAAATTCAGGCATTTTCCGAGAGAATGAGACCAACCTGACCTCTCTATGACAAAAATTAAGGCTGTTAAAGCAATTTAAAAAATATATACTGCAAAATGTGCTGGGAAAAAAATAACCCTGGGGGTTAAGGGTTGGAAATTTCCAAAGAACCTGTGGGTAAAAGGGTTAAAATATCCATCTATTTCCACCTTTTTAAGTTTAAAAACAACTTCCTCATGATTAATGCTGTCAAATGCAGCTCAAAAGTCAAGGCCAGTCATACAAACATCTTGACCACAATCAATGGAGTTTTTGTAAAGCAAGGAAATTGTAAGAAGTGTATCACATGCTCCAATGCCTTTGTGAAAGCTAAACTGTAAATTAGGGAAAAGATGATTACTGTCAGTGTACCTATTATCCCTTTTACCCCCAAAGGACGTACTGGTACGTTTCACAAAACCCATCCCTCTACCCCCATGGATGTACCGGTACGTCCTTGCAAAAAAATGCTATAAAAATTATATTTTTCATATTTTTGATAATTTTTTGAGAAAATTCAGGCATTTTCCAAGAGAATGAGACCAACCTGACCTCTCTATGACAAAAATTAAGGCTGTTAGAGCAATTTAAATAAAATATACTGCAAAATGTGCTGGGGAAAAAATAACCCCTTCGGGGTTAAGGGTTGGAAATTTCCAAAGAGCCTGGGGGTAAAAGGGTTATTATTGTTACTTCCTAAGCTACAACCCTAGTTTGAAAAGCAGGTTGCTATAAGCTCAGGGGCTCCAACAATGAAAATAGCCCAGTGAAGGAAGGAAACAAGGCAAAAATATATTTTAAGAACAATAACAACATTAAAATGAATATTTCCTATATAAACTATAAAAACCTTAACAAAAGAAGATGAGAGATTAGATAGAATAGTGTGCCTAAGTGTACCCTCAAGTAAGAGAACTCTAACCCAAGACAGTGGAAGACCATGATACAGAGGCTATGGCACTGCCCAAGACTAGAAAACAATGGTTTGATTTTGGATTTAGATGTTTTTCCGAGACGTTGAAAATCTTAATAATATGGGAGTTGTGGAAATTGGGCGGTAATCAGCAGTGCTAGAGCTACTGCAAATATTTACTCATGGAGTAACATTACCATTTCTCCAAAAAAGAACCTCTTGTTAATTTGCCAAAATAACAGACAACTCGGAGTTAAATCATCAGTCTTTATAAAAACCTAAGGAAAAATATCTATTGAGTCTACTCCTCCATAAGCTTCCAGGTCTAGTAAGAGATTTAATTTCACTGGTATAAAAATCTAGACTAGTTAGGTTAGCCTCAGGAAAACAGAAATGAATAAGATTGTTTCTCATTACTCTTCTTACTGTCAAACACCTCAGCCCAAAGGATAGCCTTTTCCTTTGAACATTGAGTAACATAGCCAGAAAGAATTTCTTTTATTGTCAAATTGTATTCCCTTTCAGTTGAAAAATAAACTCTGAGCAAGTCTACAATCATCATTGAACTAGGGTTTATCCTTCACTCGGTATATTAACACATGGGAAGTAATACGCTATCAGTTATGTTGACCAGATTTTCAATTCAAGAGAACAGCAAACTCAACTGCTTTTATATAACTCGCCAATTGAAATGCAAGGGATCATTTAATATACCACTCCAGTGGGCTTGAGATTTTGTATATATCTTTAAAGAGTATGTATGACACGTCAGGGATATGCCTCCTAGTCTTACTAACAAAACCAAAGCGTGATCAGACGTCCCAAGTGAAGGACCAACATTGCTTGTTATAACACTAGATCAGTTAGTGCATACCAGTTCCAAGCAATTAACAGACTTGTGAGTAGTCTCACTGTGTTTCTCATCGCCTGATTCCGAGACAAAATCGAAAGGTCTTAATCCATCGCAATCAGTAGGAGAAACAGAATTCAATCACTTCCTATGGTAAGTGTTGAACTCACCACCACGCACAGAAGAGGACTTTTTATCATCTTGCATTTTAATTCATTCTAGAAAAAACTGTAATGTATTGAGAAACACTACTCTCTCATTCTACTATGTTGAACCTCTGAGTTGTTGTTGTTGTTGTCTTCCCCACCATCCACGAACTGTGACGCCAGCAGAAGCATGGGTCTGTTTACTTGTATTTGATATACCAGAATAAAGTACGAGACTTACCAACCTGTCTTCTTGGAACCTAAGTACTAAAGGGACGAGGATGTAACAAAAACAATTGAAGATAGAATCATCCAAGTCTGGATTCCAGTAGATTGAATGCAAATATAAAAGTTGCTATTCCTGGCACAAACTTTAATAACCTGAGTCTCGTGGCATCCACTTTCTTAGCAGGACTTATAAGAAGCATGGCACCCATGTGTCTCCCTAGGAATGGCATAGCGTTCTTGAATTATATTTTAAAACCTGGAAGAAGGAGCTCAGATCAGTGCCACATTTGAGAAACCAAAGTTTCTGATCATTATAGAATATTGTATTGTTAGAGGTAACTGTAAGGTCTCTAATATGTCATGTAGTCCACAAATTTTGCAATCCACTAGATGACACTGGTGAAGTCTAGGACACACTTGATTTTGTTCAGTATCTCCTGACAGAAAAATAATTAAATCAATGAAAGGTCTTGAAAACAAACTTAGCAATAAAGATTACAATATGTTTACAACTACATACTAAGTGACTCTTACAACTCTAAGTAAGGAGAAAATGTCGGAAAATAGGGGTCAACAAGACAGCTGACACACACACCATGAACGGCTTAGTACCCTCCAGGATAGCCTCCTTCAACTAAAGGAAGGACAGCAACAGTGATTTTGAAGATGAATACAAGAGAAGGAAGATGAAAGAACAGATAGGGAAAAGGCAACTTCTTGGTTAACTACCAGGTATCCATGGTCCTTTTATTAAATCTGCCCTAAATACTGTTTAAAAACTAAGAGAAAGAGGAAACAATTAGATTTATGTGCCTGAGTGTACCCTCAAGATATTTACTGTACCTATATGATTAGATGAACTGCATACAGTACTGTACAGTATTTAGAGTAGTATGTAATGCAGATGCCTGTACTCATACAGTCTATGGTAGACTTTTAGATTTGGAGAGTTTAGGCATAATACATAATTCTCTATTAGCAATAGTTTATCTAAAAGAACAAATACTTGTACTGTACCTTCATTTGTAGGTAGCCTATCATACATTTAAGCAGAGATTTGTTACAACCATAGAGTTTAGATTCCGTAGAGGAGTAACGCCATTATTTCATCTCATGGGATGCACCGTAGATACAGTACTGTATTACTTGAGAATCAGAGCAGCATTCCTTTGACCCCTAGCTTCACTTACTTTATATTCTTCTACTTTACCATTGTTCTTGCTTCTTTTCTTTCATCTTAATGTTGAACCTCTTCTAACTTTTACCTCGTTGTGCAAATTGTAAGATAATTTCTTTAAAAACACTGATGCTGAATAGCCTTGCAGTCCCCAACACTGGAATAGACAGTACAGCCAAAATCTATAAAACCATTGAATTTAGGGTCTGCTGATATTGGTAACATTGGTTGTTGTGTTAAGGGATGTGAACTTGGTACATACCCATTGAATAGTGAGGTCCAACTGTAAGAATGACCAAGTGCTGTGTACATCAATCTCCTAACGGGATATAGGTTTCTGTCAGGACTGTACGTAACATGAAATAAGTGTAGTTTGTGGTAAGAAATGTTGCAAGAATCATTTCCATTTTTCACGTGGAATACATGAATAGATATCATTTAGTATTTTGCCACGTTTTACTTGGCTTTGTTGATGGAATCATCAGATATTGAGACTACTTAAGAGGAAGGTATTTGCAGGCCATGTGAAAGACTAGAATGAGTAAAGGACTGAAGATGCAATAATTTTCATTTGTATTTAGTCAATTCAAGATCACATGGCATTCAGTATTAGATGAAAAGTGTCATTCATTTTTCTCACTGATTTGGATCTGATTTTAACTACTGGATTTTTTAGCTTAGGTAATTTTTTATCAATTTTGTTTGGTCTTGAATCAACTTGTTTCATTTTGAGTTCTTGCATGAACCTGACTTAACTTTTGCCTATGAAGGTTTGGGACATAATCATAATTTAGTTTTTATATATCTTAAGGGGTGTAGCTGACATCAACAAATGAAACAAAACAAAAAAGGGGACCTCTACTCTCTACGTTCCTCCAGCCTAACAAGGGACTCAACCGAGTTCAGCTGGAACTGCTGGGGTGCCACAGCCCACCCTCCCACATTATCCACCACAGATGAAGCTTCATAATGCTGAATCCCTACTGCTGCTACCTCCGCGGTCATCTAAGGCATCGGAGGAAGCAGCAGGGCCTACCGGAACTGCGTCACAATCGCTCGCCATTCATTCCTATTTCTAGCACGCTCTCTTGCCTCTCTCACATCTATCCTCCTATCACTCAGAGCTTCCTTCACTCCATCCATCCACCCAAAATGGGGGGAAGTATGTATTTATATCTCAAGTTGGTTTCTTACTTCATAATCTATCAAAGCCATGGATTTTTTCCATTAGACTTAAAGTCTTCCCCCTTAATAGTTTTCATCCTTTTCACTTGAATATCATCCCATGTAATTTATGATAACGACTGTTTTAAAGGTTGAATATATACACTTTCTTGTCAGAATGATTATTTTTAATACATAGTGAACTTAAAACTAGATTTGTATAAATAAAATAAATAGCAGTATGTGAGACTACAGACTAAAGAATTCAGTAATTTTTTTGATTCTTTGAAACTGTTAATCACATCATAAAACTTTACATGTTTGTATTATTGGACTTCAGTGTTCCAATTAAACAAAAATACTCCCTACATGTTCTACAAACGTACGTACCACGTTTACTAATATAATGACATGAATGTGCATCCTGAACTACAGTGATATTAAATTACAACAATGATTTAAATGAATAAAGGAAAATCGTTTAACAGGAGAAACATTTGTACCAGATGAAATTAAGCCTCTAGGTTTAACTTAAATAAGGTATGATAAGGTTGCAGGATTCCTTCTAATGGACAGGAAACAAAATGATGATATTGGTTGTAGTTTACAACCTTGATACAGTAATTCCATTTTCTTGAGAATGTCATAACCTTAGGATACATTCAAATAGATAATAAATTAAATACTAGTTACATATCATTTTGTTGATGCTGTTTATTGAAAGGAAATTCTGCCAGTCGCACATGCAACCCCGAACCACCCAAAGAGGGACCTTAACTCCGCCAACATTTGAAACATCCCTGATCTGCATCTAAATCTTGAATTCATTTTGGAATATAGCTCACCTCTCCCTATAATCATATAGAAACCAATTAATAACTTATTGGAAGAGTCAGTGGACACAAATGGATTCATAAACTAAAGGTGACTTTGTTGGCGGAGGTGATGGCGCTTATCCAAAGTGACGGTTATTGTTGTTGAAGAGGGTGTGCTGGCGTTGGACTGGGAAGGGCTCATTGTTTCCTGTAGGTCTGGCATTGAAAGCTACTGGCTTTCCAGCGGCACCGCTGCTCTTGGCGTCGGCTACGATGGCTATGTCGGCACAGTTACGGAACATGATGTTTTGGGGCTTGAATTGTTCTGTGGAATATGGAACGTATGTTATTTTTCTTGCCATAATTAAGGAAGTTGATGTAAGGTTCTCCAGTGTATGGAACGTCTTTTTTTTCAATTACAGACACCAAAATTCATCTTGGTAGAGCATGAAATATAAACTGCTTGCATTTACAGTGAATGTGAAAGAAAGTTCTTCACACAATGTACATCAATTCCTTGATATTATAGTAAAGTTAATGTATGTCCATTGCCAAATCTTGTACTATGTACTGTACCTTTATAGGCAATATACTGTAGATAGAATTTTCAATTGATTTTTAAATATAGCTTAGCGATAATATATTTATTGTATGAAACTCTGTACTGTAATTTTAGATAAGAATTTTAACCACAGAATCTGTTGAGATTAATTTTAACAAGAAATTTATTCAAAGACTTACTATAGCCTGACTTCAACTATGATTGCAGTTAACATGTTGCATATTTAAAGTTGTATCTATTATTTATTGTTAATTTTCTTTTTGTTAACAAATGCAATGTTGTCCACAGGTTGCTCTAACAGTTTTGAGTTCGTCTATCAACATTACAAGAAAGGTAAGATTCTTATTTCCAATTACAGTTCTCTTTAAATTTATTTGAATACGCTGGGAGACCAAACACTCGCTTTCTGTTTTATATATTCATGAGGTCATGTTGATTATATTATATTTTTTTAATCATGTTCGATACTACGTTGTGTATCATAGTGTAATTTAGGAACTCGGACTTTAAATTCTATAAATAACCACAGAAACAAGAATTTATATATTCCGTAAATGATGTGCCTGCGTGTATATATATATATATATATATATATATATATATATATATATATATATATATATATATATATATATATATATGTATATATATATATATATATATATATATATATATATATATATGAAAGAATAATAGGAAAAAATTAGAGTTCGTAGTATTTTCTTATTGATATCACCATTCTAACATTATGAGTGAGAGGATATCAAGAAGACGAAAGTAGAAAATACAATCAAGTTCTTCAATTTTCCATTCAAGGTTTCATTGATGTTATATATATATATATATATATATATATATATATATATATATATATATATATATATATATATATATATATATATATATATATATTTATATATATATGTATATTATTTATATATATATATATATGTATATATATATATATATATATATATATATATATATATATATATTATATATATGTATGTATATATATATATATATATATATATATATATATATATTTATATATTATATATATATATATATATACTGTATATGTATATATATATATATATATATATATATATATATATATATATATATATATATATATATATATACTGTGTATGTATATATATGTTATATATATATATATATATATATATATATATATATATATATATATATATATATATATATATATATATTATATATACACACACACACATAAATATATAAACAGATAAAAAACATATTATTAACGAATTAAATTTAGTTCATACCTAAAGATTCTGATCAAACATTTTAAGACTCATAGTTAACATTGATATACTTCTTACCTGCGAAATTTGTCATTTGAAGTACGCA
>NC_090753.1:67324216-67326716 GCF_036898095.1 Palaemon carinicauda
GTGCTATAAATATTTGTCAAATTTAAAATCAATAGTTTTTACTCATTGAAGGCTTTAATATTGCTAGTATTTTAAGCCTTCAATAATAAATATCGGTTATATTTAAGTGCTATAAATATTTGTCAAATTTAAAATCAATAGTTTTTTACTCATTGAAGGCTTTAATATTGTTAGTATTTTAAGCCTTCAATAATAAATATCGGTTATATTTAAGTGCTATAAATATTTGTCAAATTTAAAATCAATAGTTTTTACTCATTGAAGGCTTTAATATTGTTAGTATTTTAAGCCTTCAATAATAAATATCGGTTATATTTAAGTGCTATAAATATTTGTCAAATTTAAAATCAATAGTTTTTACTCATTGAAGGCTTAATATTGTTAGTATTTAAAGCGTTCAATAATAAATATCGGTTTGTATTTAAGTGCTATAAATATTTGTCAAATTTAAAATCAATAGTTTTTACTCATTGAAGGCTTTAATATTGCTAGTATTTTAAAAGCCTTCAATAATAAATATCGGTTATATTTAAGTGCTCTAAATATTTGTCAAATTTAAAATCAATAGTTTTTACTCATTGAAGGCTTTAATATTGCTAGTATTTTAAGCCTTCAATAATAAATATCGGTTATATTTAAGTGCTATAAATATTTGTCAAATTTAAAATCAATAGTTTTTACTCATTGAAGGCTTTAATATTGTTAGTATTTTAAGCCTTCAATAATAAATATCGGTTATATTTAAGTGCTATAAATATTTGTCAATTTAAAATCAATAGTTTTTACTCATTGAAGGCTTAATATTGTTAGTATTTAAAGCGTTCAATAATAAATATCGGTTGTATTTAAGTGCTATAAATATTTGTCAATTTTAAAATCATAGTTTTTACTCATTGGAGGCTTTAATATTGCTAGTATTTTAAGCCTTCAATAATAAATATCGGTTACATTTAAGTGCTATAAATATTTATCAAATTTAAAAATGGTCTATGTACCTTAGTCATGTCATTTATTTCTTTGTTTCAATAATTATTTTCATTGAAGCCTTTATTATCGTTAATCTTTTAAGCATTCATTAGTAAATATCGGTTACTTTTTAGTGTAATAAATATCAAATTTAAAAAACGGTCCGTGTACCTCATGTTCTGTATTTATTTCTTCATTATTTATTCATTTACAGTTCTATTTACTATTCATGAAATCCATCATAATATTTACTTAATATTCTCATAAATTTTGTTAATCAAAATTTTCAAAGTAATATTCCTGCCCAATATGAGACATAAAGTCACAATTTTGACCTATAATTTTTGCCGTCTATAGCAATTAATCAGTTATATATAATTCAATTATTATTTTGTATTTAGCAACGTGATTATGACATCCTTTTTTATCATTCATAATATGCAAAATATTTGTATAATCTTTAAACCAGTTGACAGACTTTGAATTCGTTTGCCAAAATAAATTATTGTCACTGTGATATTTTATAAATAGTGCAGTGAAGTGTTCTATAAAAAGATCAACAAGAAAAGTGCTTTGCTAAACTAATATGACAACAGATTTCGTTGTTAAATAAATGTTAAATAAATTAACATTATATAGAAATCCTTTGTTAAATAAATCACCAGATCAATGCAGCCATTAGTTAAGCAAATTAACTTTACACTGATATCTTTTGATAAACAAGTTAACATAACTTTGATGTTCTTTGTTTAATTAACTTTACACTGATGTCTTTTGATAAACAAGTTAACATGATAGTGATGTTTTTTGCTAAATTAACTTTACACTGATGTCTTTTGATAAACAATGAAGTTCTTTGCTAAATTAACTTTACACTGATGTCTTTTGATAAACAATGAAGTTCTTTGCTAAATTAACTTTACACTGATGTCTTTTGATAAACAATGAAGTTCTTTGCTAAATCAACTTTACACTAATGTCTTGATAAACAAATTAACATGGCAATGATGTTCTTTGCTAAATTAACCCTCACAATGATGTCTTTTGATAAACGAGTCAACATGGCAATGATATTCTTTGCTGAATTAACTTTACACTGATGTCTTTTGATAAACAATAAAGTTCTTTGCTAAATTAAGTTCACAATGATATCAAAATTAACTTTACACTGATTTCTTTTGATAAACAATAAAGTTCTTTTCTAAATTAAGTTCACAATGATATCAAAATTAACTTTACACTGATTTCTTTTGATAAACAATAAAGTTCTTTGCTAAATTAAGTTCACAATGATATCAAAATTAACTTTACACTGATGTCTTTTGATAAACAATAAAGTTCTTTGCTAAATTAAGTTCACAATGATATCAAAATTGACTTTACACTGATGTCTTTTGATAAACAATAAAGTTCTTTGCTAAATTAAGTTCACAATGATATCAAAATTAACTTTACACTGATGTCTTTTGCTAAACAATAAAGTTCTTTGCTGAATTAAGTTCACAATGATATCAAAATTAACTTTACACTGATG
>NC_090753.1:67331716-67336716 GCF_036898095.1 Palaemon carinicauda
GTTTGTTGTTGATTATATATATATATATATATATATATATATATATATTATATATATATATATATATATATATATATATATATATATATATATATATATATATGTATATTTATATATATATATATATATATATATATATATATATATATATATATATATATATATGTATATATATATATATATATATATATATATATATATATATATATATATATATATATATATATATATAAGGGTTCGATTCCCGGCCGGTCACAAGCTCATGTCTGTGTGATTTCGCTGGGGCTCTGATCCGAGGTCGTTAAGAGAATCCAGACATTAATGTATCAAAAATGTATATGGCTTATTTGAATATATATATATACTATATATATATATATATATATATATATATATATATATATATATAGTATATATATATATATATATATATATATATATATATATATATATAGTTAGTGTGTGGGAGGATATAAATCACCACCCAACGAAAATTATTCTTGACTGGGGAAATAAATTTTAAAATGTTACTCCAAGATAGATTTTATATAGTTAAAATGCATATCATCAAATGGCTGCCTCCTTAGATTCATAAATCATTATAGCACATGAACAGTTCTTTGAACACGGCAGTGAACACGTCAGTTCATATTGGGTCATTAAGACTGCTCTATCGCTTGAATATTGCAACCGCACATGACCTCATAAATCAAGCAGGTATTTCTTACATTTGAGTCGTCTCGTGTATTATGATGTTGGCCACATTCATGTTGTCTGGCATTCTATACCTCATCTCCTTTCTGTCATGTCTAGAGAATCTGTTTAATGTTGATATTTACACTTACACCAATGCCACCAGTCAGGTTTACTGTTAATGTTTACATAAACCAATGCCAACAGTCTGTTTACTGTTAAGGTTTTCACGTACACCCAATGCCAACAGTCAGTTTACTGTTAATGTTTATACAGACAGCAATGCCAACTGGCAGTTTACTGTTAATGTTTATACAGACAGCAATGCCAACTGGCAGTTTACTGTTAATGTTTATACAGACAGCAATGCCAACTGGCAGTTTACTGTTGATGTTTATACAGACAGCAATGCCAACTGGCAGTTTACTGTTGATGTTTATACAGACAGCAATGCCAACTGGCAGTTTTCTGTTAATATTGACACGTACCAATGCCAACTGGAAGTTTACTGTTAATGTTTATACAGACAGCAATGCCAACTGGCAGTTTACTGTTAATGTTTATACAGACAGCAATGCCAACTGGCAGTTTACTGTTAATGTTTATACAGACAGCAATGCCAACTGGCAGATTACTGTTAATGTTTATACAGACAGCAATGCCAACTGGCAGTTTACTGTTAATGTTTATACAGACAGCAATGCCAACTGGCAGTTTACTGTTGATGTTTATACAGACAGCAATGCCAACTGGCAGTTTACTGTTGATGTTTATACAGACAGCAATGCCAACTGGCAGTTTTCTGTTAATATTGACACGTACCAATGCCAACTGGAAGTTTACTGTTAATGTTTATACAGACAGCAATGCCAACTGGCAGTTTACTGTTAATGTTTATACAGACAGCAATGCCAACTGGCAGTTTACTGTTAATGTTTATACAGACAGCAATGCCAACTGGCAGATTACTGTTAATGTTTATACAGACAGCAATGCCAACTGGCAGTTTACTGTTAATGTTTATACAGACAGCAATGCCAACTGGCAGTTTACTGTTGATGTTTATACAGACAGCAATGCCAACTGGCAGTTTACTGTTGATGTTTATACAGACAGCAATGCCAACTGTCAGTTTACTGTTGATGTTTATACAGACAGCAATGCCAACTGTCAGTTTACTGTTAATGTTTATACAGACAGCAATGCCAACTGGCAGTTTACTGTTAATGTTTAAACAGACAGCAATGCCAACTGGCAGTTTACTGTTAATGTTTATGTAGACAGCAATACCAACAGTCAGTTTACTGTTAACATTTACACGTACACCAATACCAACTGTCAGTTTACTGTTAAGGTTTTCACATACACCAATGCCAACAGTCAGTGTACTGTTAATATTCACACGTACACCAATGCCAACAGTCAGTGTACTGTTAATGTTTACACGTACACCAATGCCAACAGTCAGTGTACTGTTAATGTTTATCGTACACCAATGCCAACAGTCAGTTTACTGTTAATATTCACACGTACACCAATGCCAACAGTCAGTGTACTGTTAATGTTTACACGTACACCAATGCCAACAGTCAGTGTACTGTTAATGTTTATCGTACACCAATGCCAACAGTCAGTTTACTGTTAATATTCACACGTACACCAATGCCAACAGTCAGTGTACTGTTAATGTTTATCGTACACCAATGCCAACAGTCAGTTTACTGTTAATATTCACACGTACACCAATGCCAACAGTCAGTGTACTGTTAATGTTTATCGTACACCAATGCCAACAGTCAATGTACTGTTAATGTTTACACGTACACCAATGTCATCACTTTTGTAGTTTTTTACTGGTTTTCTTGACCAGTCTTATTCGTTACCCATAAATTCACATTTATTTGTCCTTCCCTCGGTTTTATCATGTGTAAGAAGTAATTAGCTCACTTGGGGAAAATGGTTATGATTATTAAAAATCTTATACAAATTTACTAATACAGTGGTGCCTAAGATTAATAGCCTTTGTCAGCCTCATCTACTTTCCTGTCTGAATAATTCTCTCCCGTCATTCCTGGCTTTTCTTTTGACCTCACTATCAAATACTGGAATACTTAGGAATACTTAGCATGCTCTACCTTGTAATTTTCGTTATGTCCTGTAAAAGATACCAATTTGATATAATTCATTCTTGCAATCGTAAATTGAGGATTACATCAGATTAATTTTGTTCTTCTCTCGTCAAGGACGACATTATCATCAAATGATTGTGAAGACTTTCCTGTCACCACATTACAACAGTATGTGAATGTGGCGTAAGGCTGGGGATAATGAGACCAAATGACGTTGGGTACATATGTGGAAAACATAGTTTTTGCAAGTTTATCGTATTTAGTTAAAGTAGTTTACATGATGATAAGTTTAGCAGGAGTGTTTGATGTTCGACACCAAGTCAGTAAGTGATAGAGAGGCCGTGATTTTTATCTGGACGGAACAACGAGATTCTTCCAATAATCACAGCCAGAGAGTTTTTGCAAGTTTATCGTATTTAGTAAAGTAGTTTACATGATGATAAGTTTAGTAGAACGAGAGTTGATGTTCGACACCAAGTCAGTAAGCGATAGAGAGGCCGTAATTTTTATCCGGACGGAACAACGAGTCTAACGAGATTCTTCCAATAATCACAGCCAGAGATTTCCCGTCAAATCAGTTCCTTGGAGGCTAAGACTGGCACATGCGTTCGTGCACTGCTCGGATAATTGCCTCTGATTGGTGAAAGGCAACGAGAGAGACAACGGTGGTGAGGAAGTAAGTACACGGTTGCTGGCTAGCGGTCAAGGCTACCCACTTCGCTGTTGCTTCCATCTATTTTCTATCTCTTTCCATCCGCCTCCTGGCTAATTTCAGACACGGCCAGACCGCCTCCTTTTTTCTCTCTCTATTCTGGGCTTTGTTAAAGGGGGGTTATTAATATTTCTCATGGGTTGAGTCCACAGAGTTCTATTTTTTTTAGAGAGGTCGTCGGGGCTAGAATTGTGATATTTGCCTCGCCGGACTGGTTCAAACTAGTGCCATGATGATTGCGAAAGGAAACAAAAGTCAAGAGATTTTCCTTTACAATGATGAAAATCGTATTTTGCTATTGAAATATATTAAACTTTTTACTTTCCAATGTAAAAGCTGTTGAGAAATTATATTTTAAGGAGGCATGAATTATTATTATTATTATTACTTGCTAAGCTACAACCCTAGTTGGAAAAGCAGGATGCTATAAGTCCAGGGGCTCCAACAGGGAAAATAGCCCTGTGAGGAAAGGAAAATAAAATATTTCAGGAAGAGTAACATTAAAATAAATATCTCCTATATAAACTATAAAAACTTTAATAAAACAACGGGGAAGAGAAATGAGATAGAAGAGTGTGCTCGAGTGTACCCTCAAGCAAGAGAACTCTAACCCAAAGCAGTAGAAGACCATGGTACAGAGGTTATGGCACTACCCAAGACTAGAGAACAATGGTTTGATTTTGGAGTGTCCTTCTCCTAGAAGAGCTGCTTACCATAGCTAAAGAGGTCTCTTCTATGAAGTTGTTAGCTACAACCTTCGAGTCTCTTCTATGCTGTTGTTAGCTACAACCTTCGAGTCTCTTCTATGCTGTTGTTAGCTACAACCTTCGAGTCTCTTTTATGCTGTTGTTAGCTACAACCTTCGAGTCTCTTCTATGCTGTTGTTAGCTACAACCTTCGAGTCACTTCCATGCTGTTGTTAGCTACAACCTTCGAGTCACTTCCATGAAGGTCATAGTTGGTTTAATTGGTTCCTTATTGTACTTCTGATTACGAATTTAGAAGCTCAAGATGATATTTTGATTACGGACTGTCAGCTGTTGTAGAGAGAGAGAGAGAGAGAGAGAGAGAGAGAGAGAGTACAAAAACTTATGAATTAACATCGTTTCAAATCTAGAAACAGCCCATCCCGAGAAATCGCCTTTGTTTTCTCATAAAGATGATTCCAGGTACGAGTTTGAGAGAGAGAGAGAGAGAGAGAGAGAGAGAGATCTGGCTCGATATGAACATTAAATCAAATGTAAAATGATTAAATCAAACTGGTTGAGCTGTATTACAAAGGAGAGAGAGAGAGAGAGAGAGAGAGAGAGAGAGAGAGAGAGAGAAATACATTTACTGGCGAATTTAGTACTACTTTCTCGAAGGGATAGATATTTTCACATCTGAGAGAGAGAGAGAGAGAGAGAGAGAGAGAGAGCTTGTAAAAGATAAATGAAAATCGTAGGCTACACTTCAAGGAAAAAGTG
>NC_090753.1:67346716-67371633 GCF_036898095.1 Palaemon carinicauda
CTAAAAGTAATAATAATAATAATAATAATAATCAATATATAAACATATATAAACTCACTATTTCATTTCTCAAGGCCTTAGTAATGTTTCAGGATTCTGTGAAAAATTTAAAGTTTCAATTTACTATGGCTATTTTAACCATATTTAGACCTTTCCAATTTAATTCGTATTCACAATTAAAACATTTTGATAAAAAAAAAAAAAAAACAATAAAGAAAATCAACATTTATATTCATCTTAAGTCAGTCTCCCATTTTCCCACTTTAAAAATTTTGATAAAAAAAAACAATAAAGAAAATCAACATTAAGTCAGTCTCACATTTTAAACATTTTGATGAAAAACAATAAAGAAAATCCACATTTAAATTCATCTTAAGTCAGTCTCCCATTTTTCCCACTTTAAACATTTTAATAAGAAGAAACTATAAATAAAATCAACATTAAGTCAGTTTTGCATTTTAAACATTTTGATAAAAAAACAATAAAGAAAATCAACATTTATATTCATCTTAAGCCAGTCTCCCATTTTCCCACTTTAAACATTTTGATAAAAAAACAATAAAGAAAATCAACATTAAGTCAGTCTCACATTTTAAACATTTTGATGAAAAACAATAAAGAAAATCCACATTTAAATTCATCTTAAGTCAGTCTCCCATTTTTCCCACTTTAAACATTTTAATAAAAAGAAACTATAAATAAAATCAACATTAAGTCAGTCCCCCATTTTAAACATTTTGATAAAAAACAATAAAGAAAAGCAACATTTATCCTTAAGTCAGTCTCACATTTTTCCCACTTTAAACATTTTGATAAAAAACAATAAAGAAAATCAACATTAATTCAGTCTCCCATTTTAAACATTTTGATAAAAAAAAAACAATAAAGAAAATCAACATTAAGTCAGTCTTGCATTTTAAACATTGTGATAAAAAACAATAATGAAAATAAGCATTAAGTCAGTCTCCCATTTTATAAGAAAAAAACAATAAATAAAATCAACATTAGGCCAGTCTCGCATTTTAAACATTTTGATAAAAAAAAAAACAATAAATAAAATCAACATTAGGTCAGTCTCACATTTTAAACATTTTGATAAAAAAAAAAAAAACAATAAATAAAATCAACATTAGGTCAGTCTCACATTTTAAACATTTTGATAAAAAAAAATAAAAACAACATTAGGTCAGTCTCCCATTTTAAACATTTTGATGAAAAAAAAACAATAAAAAAAAGCAACATTTATCCTTTAAGGCAGTCTCCCCGTTTTTCCCACTTTAAACATTTTGATAAAAAACAATAAAGAAAAGCAACATTTATCCTAAAGTCAGTCTCCCATTTTTCCCACTTTAAACATTTTGATAAAAAACAATAAAGAAAATCAACATTTAGGCCTATCCTTAAGTCAGTCTCCCATTTTTCACACTTGAAACATTTTGATAAAAAAAAAAAAATTTAAAAAAATCAACATTAAGTCAGTCTCCCATTTTCCCACTTTAAACATTTTGATAAAAAACAATAAAGAAAAAGCAACATTTATCCTTAAGTCAGTCTCCCATTTTTCCCACTTTAAAAATTTTGATAAAAAACAATAAAGAAAATCAACATTTATATTCATCTTAAGTCAGTCTCCCATTTTTTCCCATTTAAAAAGCTTAATAAGAAGTAGCAAGTAAAATAGAATGAATCATCTCTTCCATCCTAATACTGGACAGACAAGTTCCAGAACTGTGATATTAGCTTCTCTATCTTACTAAGCAACAGACTGGGTAAGAAACCGCTATCTTTGAGACACTGAAGATAGATTCAAAATGAATTAAAGATACTGGTAACTAGATGTTGCTGTTTAAGTTTTGTGGATTTCTCATTGTTTGTTTTAGTTATTTTTATATTTATATAGATATTTTTTTTCTTACATATTTCTCACTTCTTTTAGTATTTTATAAATATTTTTCACTTGCGTTTTTATTTTTCTTAAGTGTAGTCTTTGAGTTCTGTTTTTATTCCTATCTATTGTTATATGTTATCAATTTATCAATTGGTTTTAATAAAAGTATTTCTCGATTTATCAGTTTCGAGTTCTGTTTATTTCTTTATACTGTTAATGTTATCAATTTATCAATTGAGTTGGTTTTTTGTAAATGTATTTCTCGATTTATCAGTTTCGAGTTCTGTGTTTATTTTTTTATACTGTTAATGTTATCAATTTATCAATTGAGTTAGGTTTTATTAATGTATTTCTCGATTTATCAGTTTCGAGTTCTGTGTTTATTTTTTTTATACTGTTAATATTATCAATTTATCAATTGAGTTGGGTTTTATAAATGTATTTCTCGATTTATTAGTGATAGAATGTATTTCAGTGAAGTGGTATGTCATATTTACCCAGCTATTGAAATATTTTATCAAATTAAAACCACCAATTAGACTTACCTGTACCGCCAAAGCGGCCACAGCAACGATGAAAGATAGAAACATCCTCTTGGAAGGCCGTAGAAATCAAGAAAGGGTGAAACTTTTCTGCCAAATACTGGGTAAAATCGTAAGAGTTTCCTAGGCTTTACTAATGCACAAGCCAAAGGCGAGACAGAGGAGGAGGAAGAGACTTGGAGCGAATGTCTGGCACACGTCTGGGGGACCTATCTTATCTTCTTGTACTCCCGCTGAATTCTAGTTGAAGTCTGAGAGGAACGAGTACTCGCTTCGCTGAGATAATGTTCGCCGGGTGGGAGCTTTAGGGAGGCTGTGACGTCACTGACCTTCGGTGACGTCGTGCTAAACGTTTAGGGAAAGCTTCTCTTTGTTTATTTTCAGTTCTTCTTCTTCTTCTTCTTCTTCTTCTTCTTCTTCTTCGTTTACGAGATTTTACAAACGCTTGTTTTGTTTTTGCATAATTCTTTTTCTATATAAATCAAATATCTGTTTTAATATTGTTAATGTTTTCAAAATACTTCATTTTGATTCTCACCACTTCTTATATCATTTATTTATTGCCTTATTTCCTTTCCTCACTGGCTATTTTTCCCTGTTGGAGCCCTTGGGCTTATAGCATCTTGCTTTTCCAACTAGGGTTGTAGCTTAGCTAATAATAATAATAATAATAATAATAATAATAATAATAATAATAATAATAATTTCCTTTCCTCACTGGGCTATTTTTGCCTGTTGAAGCCCTTGGGTTTATAGCATCTTGCTTTTCCAACTAAGAAGCTAGTAATAATAATAATAATAATAATAATAATAATAATAATAATAATAATTAGGAATTATTGAATGAATAACCTTTGAATCAGGAGTAATTATCAGACGAATGAGAAACGTCAACACGAGAGAGAGAGAGAGAGAGAGAGAGAGAGAGAGAGGGAGAGAGAGACCTTCGCCAAATGTTAATTCCCTGGAGGTCAGGGTTGAGGTATTACTACCACCAAATTATTCATTCACATAAATGATGATGGGGGATGGGAGGTACTTCCTACCCTCCAACACCTCGAGTCTTTCCTTTTACAGCTTCCTCCTCCTCCTCCTCCTTCTCCTCCTCCTCCTCCTCCTCTCTTATAGCTCCTCTTATTCCCACCATCACCCCAACACCCGAAAGAACAGATTTCCTAAGTAAATATTATGTATATATATATATATATATATATATGTATATGTGTGTATATATATATATATATATATAAACATATATATGTATGTATATCTATCTATCTATCTATATATATATATATATATATATATTTGTGTGTGTGTATTAATAAGTGAAAGGTACAGTTTTTCCAAATCAAACTGTTTATTAATTTGCACTTACAAATAAAACTCTGGCAATTCTTAAACTTAAAGCAAACTCGTAAACCATCCATTTTCCTAAATCTTGAGAAAACTGGTTTCAAAATCCTACGAATATATCGTTAGGTAAGACGTTTTTCCATTGATGGAGATTAGTGGAAACACGAAAGACTACACCCAAGCATTTCCGAGTTCCGAAGCCTGTGGGTAACTGTATCCAGGAGGTAATAAAGACTTAGTGACACGGTTTAAAGGTTTAAAGGTCGCTCATGAATGGCAGAGGCAAGGGACAGTGACATTTCTCTAGCAATCAGGACAATGCCCTAGAGACTGACCATATATTATATGATCAGCGCCCAGGGAGGGCCAGGCAGTGGCTGCTGATGACTCAGTAGATAGACCTATAGGCTCCCCCAAACCCACCAACCTTAGCTCACAAGGATGGTAAGGTTGCAGACACTAATGGCACTAACGAGTCTGAGCGGGACTCGAACCACCGACTGGCAAACACCAGGCAGAGATGTTACAAATCAGGCCACAGCAACCCTTTGTTATGGTAGAGTTACTGAGGAGAAATTTGTTTTGGAATCGCAAGAAAATGGTAATATATTCCACGCATAAGTTAGTGACTATATATAAAACAACAACAACAGATACAGTTGTTTATAGTCCACTGCAGGACAAAGGTCTCAGATATGACCTTATTGTAATTCGATCAATTGTGGATTCGAACAATTACATATTGGAACGATTGTTTTCGAATAATTGGTTTTCGAAAAAAAGTTTTTCGAACAATTGTCTTTCGAATAATTGTTTTTCGAAAAACCGTCCGCACATGATAAAAAACATCAACAAATGCTGCCGTTCATACTCCACTGCAGGACAAAGATCTCAGACATGTCCTTATTCATGTCTGGGTTTTTGGCCATTTTCCATCACCACGCTGGCCAGTGCGAGTTGGTGATGGTGGGAGATTTCCATCTGCTCTCTCACAACAAACTAATCTAGTATGGGTAGCCCAGTCTTGTAAAACTTTGCTGATTATGGCACCACCCACCCTTTGAGATAATACCGCTAGAGAGTTATGGGGCCCTTTGGCCAGCCAGACAGTACTACATTGGATCCCGCTCTCTCTGATTACGGCTCATTTTTTCTTTGCCCCACACACACACCGAATCGTCTGACCTAATCTTTACATATTCTCCTCTCTCCTCAGACACCTGACAACACTAAGGTCACCAAACAATTCTTCTTCTCTTAAGGGGTTAACTACTGCACTGTAATTGTTCAGTGGCCACTTTCCTCTTGGTAAGGGTAGAAGGAACTCTTTAGCTATGGTAAGCAGTTCTTATAAGAGAAGGACACTCCAAAATCAAACTATTGTTCTCTAAGTCTTGGGCATTGCCATAGCTTCTGTACCATGGCCTTCTACTGTCTTCGGTTAGAGTTCTCTTGCTTGAGGGTACACTCGGGCATACTATTCTATCTTATTCTATATATATATATATATATATGTGTGTGTGTGTGTATATATATATATATATATATATCTATATATATATCTATATATATATATATCTATATATATATATAAATATATATATATATATATATATATAGATATATATATATACAGCATATATAGTTTATACATATATATATATATATATATTATATATATATATATATATATGTGTGTGTGTGCGAGCGTGTGTGCACATGCATAATGTGTACTTTTCTCAATATGAATTTCTGTGTCAATCTTAAGAACAGCGGAAGGAAAACAGGAGGGAACAAAGTATTGTTTTTATTTATGATTCACAGAGCTTCCTTGAAAATAATTATGGTCAACAAAAGCGTATGACGGAAATGCCACCCAACCCTCCTACAGAGAGAGAGAGAGAGAGAGAGAGAGAGAGAGATGCCTGCGAGCTATACATTTTCACTTGCCTTCTGATTTCCGGTTGGTGAGTTTGCTATTTTTTTTTTTTCATTTTCTTATTTTTCATTTAATTATTTTTTTCTCTTTTTATATATTATTTTTGTAGCTTAGTGTTTTTGTGTCCTTGGTGATCTCAGTAGTTTTATTTTTATTTTTATTTTTATTTTGTTTTATTTTATTTTCCATTTTTCATTTTTGGTTCATTATTGAGGATATTTTATTTTGGGAGAAAGTTATTAGTCATTGTTTTCCAATTTTGTTTTTAGATATTTTAAAGATATTTTGCATGATAAAGAAAATAAATATTCGCAAATTCTAACTAAAGAGGCTCAAATATACTCGTATAGGATCTACTTGTCCTATAGAACATAGTTTCCCTTTATTATTATTATTATTATTATTATTATTTATTATTATTATTATTATTATTGTTCTGAATGTTGTTGTTCTTGTAGTTGTTGTTATTATCATTATTATTATTATTGTTGTTGTTGTTGTTGTTTTTATTATTATTATTGTTATTATTATCATTATTGTTATTATTATTATTATCATCATCATTATTATTATTATTATTATTATTATTATTATTATTATTATTATTATTACTAGTTAAGTTACAACTCTAGTTGGAGAAGCAGGATTATATAATCCCAAGGGCTCCAACAGGAAAGAAATGACCGGATGCCAGAAAACCTCAAATCAATCAATCAATTAACTGAGGTCCAACTCATTTCCAAGTCTCTGAGAAGCCCCAGCTTGTTTAACTGATTTCTAACTCATTTCCAAGTCTCTGAGAAGCCCCAGCTTGCTTAACTGAGGTCCAACTCATTTCCAGGTCTCTGAGAAGCCCCAGCTTGCTTAACTGAGGTCCAACTCATTTCCAAGTCTCTGAGAAGCCCCAGCTTGCTTAACTGAGGTCCAACTCATTTCTAAGTCTCTGAGAAGCCCCAGCTTGCTTAACTGAGGTCAAACTCATTTCCAAGTCTCTGAGAAGCCCCAGCTTGCTTAACTGATTTCTAACTCATTTCCAAGCCTCTAAGAAGCCCCAGCTTGCTTAACTGAGGTCCAACTCATTTCCAAGTCTCTGAGAAGCCCCAGCTTGCTTAACTGAGGTCAAATTCGTTTCCAAGTCTCTGAGAAGCCCCAGCTTGCTTAACTGAGGTCAAATTCATTTCCAAGTCTCTGAGAAGCCCCAGCTTGCTTAACTGAGGTCCAACTCATTTCTAGGTCTTGAAGCCCCAGCTTGCTTAACTGAGGTTAAACTCATTTCCAAGTCTCTGAGAAGCCCCAGCTTGCTTAACTGAGGTCCAACTCATTTCTAGGTCTTGAAGCCCCAGCTTGCTTAACTGAGGTTAAAAGCATTTCCAAGTCTGTGAGAAGCCCCAGCTTGCTTAACTGAGGGGTCCAACTCATTTCCAAGTCTCTGAGAAGCCCCAGCTCTCTTAAATGAGGTCCAACTCATTTCCAAGTCTCTGAGAAGCCCCAGCTTGCTTAACTGAGGTCCAACTCATTTCCAAGTCTCCGAGAAGCTCCAGCTTACTTAACTGAGGTCCAACTCATTTCCAAGTCTCTGAGAAGCCCCAGCTTGCTTTACTGAGGCCAAACTCATTTCCAAGTCTCTGAGAAGCCCCAGCTCTCTTAAATGAGGTCCAACTCATTTCCAAGTCTCTGAGAAGCCCCAGCTTGCTTAACTGAAGTCTAACTCATTTCCAAGTCTCTGAGAAGCCCCAGCTTGCTTTACTGAGGCCAAACTCATTTCCAAGTCTCTGAGAAGCCCCAGCTCTCTTAAATGAGGTCCAACTCATTTCCAAGTCTCTGAGAAGCCCCAGCTTGCTTAACTGAGGTCAAACTCATTTCCAAGTCTCTCAGAAGCCCTAGCTTGCTTAACTGATTTCTAACTCATTTCCAAGTCTCTGAGAAGCCCCAGCTTGCTTAACTGAGGTCAAACTCATTTCCAAGCCTCTGAGAAGCCCCAGCTTGCTTAACTGAGGTCCAACTCCTTTCCAGGTCTTGAAGCCCCAGCTTGCTTAACTGAGGTCCAACCCATTTCCAAGTCTGTGAGAAGCCCCAGCTCTCTTAAATGAGGTCCAACTCATTTCCAAGTCTCTGAGAAGCCCCAGCTTGCTTAACTGAGGTCCAACTTATTTCCAAGTCTCTGAGAAGCCCCAGTTTGCTTAACTGAGGTCAAATTCATTTCCAAGTCTCTGAGAAGCCCCAGCTCTCTTAAATGAGGTCCAACTCATTTCCAAGTCTCTGAGAAGCCCCAGCTTGCTTAACTGAGGTCCAACTCATTTCCAAGTCTCTGAGAAGCCCCAGCTTGCTTTACTGAGGCCAAACTCATTTCCAAGTCGCTGAGAAGCCCCAGCTCTCTTAAATGAGGTCCAACTCATTTCCAAGTCTCTGAGAAGCCCCAGCTTGCTTAACTGAGGTCAAACTCATTTCCAAGTCTCTCAGAAGCCCTAGCTTGCTTAACTGATTTCTAACTCATTTCCAAGTCTCTGAGAAGCCCCAGCTTGCTTAACTGATGTCTAACTCATTTCCAAGTCTCTTGAGAAGCCCCAGCTTGCTTAACTGAGGTCCAACTCATTTCCAAGTCTCTGAGAAGCCCCAGCTTGTTTAACTGATTTCTAACTCATTTCCAAGTCTATTGAGAAGCCCCAGCTTGCTTAACTGAGGTCCAACTCATTTCCAAGTCTCTGAGAAGCCCCAGCTTGCTTAACTGATGTCTAACTCATTTCCAAGTCTCTACGAAGCCCCAGCTTGTTTAACTGAGGTCCAACTCATTTCCAAGTCTCTAAGAAGCCCCAACTTGCTTAACTGATTTCTAACTCATTTCCAAGTCTCTGAGAAGCCCCAGCTTGCTTAACTGATGTCTAACTCATTTCCAAGTCTCTAAGAAGCCCCAGCTTGTTTAACTGAGGTCCAACTCATTTCCAAGTCTCTGAGAAGCCCCAGCTTGTTTAACTGATTTCTAACTCATTTCCAAGTCTCTGAGAAGCCCCAGCTTGCTTAACTGATGTCTAACTCATTTCCAAGTCTCTAAGAAGCCCCAGCTTGCTTAACTGATGTCTAACTCATTTCCAAGTCTCTAAGAAGCCCCAGCTCGTTTAACTGAGGTCCAACTTATTTCCAAGTCTCTGAGAAGCCCCAGCTTGTTTAACTGATTTCTAACTCATTTCCAAGTCTCTGAGAAGCCCCAGCTTTCTTAACTGATGTCTAACTCATTTCCAAGTCTCTGAGAAGCCCCAGCTTGCTTAACTGAGGTCCAACTCATTTCCAAGTCTCTGAGAAGCCCCAGCTTGCTTAACTGAGGTCAAACTCATTTCCAAGTCTCTGATAAGCCCCAGCTTGCTTAACTGAGGTCAAACTCATTTCCAAGTCTCTGAGAAGCCCCAGCTTGTTTAACTGATGTCTAACTCATTTCCAAGTCTCTAAGAAGACCCAGCTTGCTTAACTGATTTCTAACTCATTTCCAAGTCTGTGAGAAGCCCCAGTTTGCTTAACTGATTTCTAACTCATTTCCAACTCTCTGAGAAGCCTAAACTCATTTCCAAGTCTCTGAGAAGACCCAGCTTGCTTAAATCTCCCTTACAGACTGAGGCCAAAAGGTCACTGGCAGGAGAGAAACGCAGGAAATAACCCTTAAAAATAGTTTGCCTTCCCTTGAGCTTGCATCTATACAAGCAAGTTGCAACCTTTAATCAGTCAGTGATACCCGTAGGTAAAATTATCATACCAATGATCTTAATATATGTTTAAGATTCCAAGTTTTTTCTTGGATTGCATGATACAAATTTAATTGGAATCCGTTAAGTTCAGGTTATTTGCACCATCATTGTAATTTTCTCTTTTTTATGCTTTGACTTATTTTATGTTGGCATTTTATGTTATGCTTTAATGTTTAATTTTGGTGTCACATTATTTTCCATATATATGTGATATTTTATGTTATTCCATGTAAATATATCTTATTGTTATTATTATTATTATTATTATTATTATTATTATTATTATTATTATTATTATTATTGTTGTTGTTGTTGTTGTTTTTGTTATTATTATTTTTATTATTATTATTATTATTATTATTATTATTATTATTATTATTATTATTATTATTATTAGCTAAGGCACAACCCTAGTTGGAAAAGTAAAATGCTATAAGCCCAAGGGCTCCAACAAGAAAAAAATAGCACAATGAGGAAAGGAGATAAGTAAATAGGTAAACTACGAGAAAAATAATGAATAATTAGAATAAAGTATTTTAAGAACAGTAACGAAATTAAAATAGGTCTTTAATAAATAAACTACCAGAAGAGACTTATATCAGCCTGTTCGACATAAAAACATTCTCTGCAAGTTTGAGCTTAAAGTTCCTCCGATCCAACTACGTGATTAGGAAGATCTTTCCACAATCCGGTCATAACTGGAATCATAATCATTATTGTTGTTTGTCTTCCAAACAACCACAAAAAAAAAAAAAAAAAAAATACCAGTCAACAAGATAACCTTACATTTGCGCACATCGATCAAACAGTAGATAGGTTTTTTTTTTTTTTTTTTTTTTTTTTTTTTTTTTTTTTTTTAGATCATGGTGAGGGGTAGATGGAGATGGTTTTGGTATACTCTTCGCACTCCCCAAGAGAGATTAGTTCGCCAAATGTTCAATTGGGCTCCACAATGAACTAGAAGTATTGGAAGAGATTACCCGAGTGCCATATGTGGATGAGATCATGGTGAGGGGTAGATGGAGCTAGTTTGGGTATATTCTTCGCTCTCCCCAAGAGAGATTAGTTCGCCAAATGTTCAATTGGGCTCCACAAGGCACTAGAATTGTAAGAAACCTCAGGTCTACATGGCTGAGGACTATGAACCGCGAAGTAAGAGATGATGAATGGAGAAGTATTGAATTAAAAGCTCATGATAGAGACGACTGATGAAATCTAACCGAGGCCCTTTGCGTCAATAGGCGTAGGAGATGATGATGATGATGATAAATTTTAAGTTCTCTGGCATCCTGTCATCGAAGGTCATTGACGCCTATTTAAAATGGAGAAACACTTAAAGATTAGTCATAGAAAATTTTAAATGATTCTGAGAGTCATTGTCTGAGTGGTTAAGAGTTCACGAAACAGCTAATGTCAGAAGTTGAAGGTTAGGGAAAAAAGGAAATATACTCATTTCAAATAAAACTCCGTTTACAGAAGAGATTTGGAAAGTTTGTGGTCATATTGCTTGGGGGAGAGGGGGGCTTGGGAGCTGATCATATGTATATATGGTCATTCTCTAGGGCATTGTTCTGTTCGATAGGGCAATGTCATTGTCCCTTGCCTCTGCCATTAATGAGCGAACCTTTAAATCTTTAAGGATTTATATGCATCCTAAACCTATACTCATACACTCCCTTTGAAAAATTTCAACCCATAATTAAACCTTTAAGGATTTATATCCATCAAAAACTCATACTCATACACTCCCTCTGAAAATTTTCAGCTCACAAAATATTACTCAATGTTCCATACTTTCATGTTCCTGGAAGAAAACATACAGGAAGGCATAACCCATTGTTCAGTAATCATATTCCCATCACCAAATTTTTTTTTTTTTTTTTTTTTTTTTTTTACTCAATGCTCCCTACTTTCATTTTTCTGGATATAAACATACACGGAGGCACAACCCATTGTTCAATAATCAAATTCCCATCAACCAAATTTTTTTTTTTTTCTTCTCCGAGTCGAATAATAGCCTCTCGGCTTCACAAGGCCTGAAAAGAAAAAAAGAAATCGTAGTTGGGAGTCTGGGTGAAGTTGCACCTATAATCAAGCCTCATTGGCCTTCTGAAACAGTGTACGATGGCCAATAGTGAATTTCTCGCAGCTGGCAATGCATATGCAAAACGCAAGACGTTCTTAAAAAATCCTTTTGTTTTGTCGTTCTTTCCGGAAGTTTCCTTCTCAATATGATGACCTGTGAGGTCAAGGTACCAGGCTCAATCTTTTATCCTTATTTGTTGAATGTTAGAAAGGGAGCTTTTGTGTTTTCGCTAGGAAGTTTGGCCTGCGAAAGGCCAAACGTATCTGGGCATATTTGTCATCTTAATGAGGTCTCGTTATTTATACACTTCTTGAGTACCTGTGTACTTCTTGAGTACCTGTGTACATATACATGGATAGTGTAATACACATGTATTCGTGCGTGGTTGCTTGGAATTGTATTACATATTACACACACATACACTGTATGCACTTCTTAAATACCTGTGTACATATACATGCATAATGTAATACACACGTTCGTACGTGGATGCTTGGAATTACACACACACACACACACACATATATATATATATATATATATGTATATTTATATATATATATATATATATATACATATATATGTATATATATGTATATATTTGATAGAGAGAGAGAGAGAGAGAGAGAGAGAGAGAGAGATAGAGAGAGAGAGAGAGAGAGAGACTTCGTGCATTAAACTGTTACTTTTGATATTGGTTTTCCAAATTCCCATTATCTCATAAAAACTCTCACACACTATTCTCTCTCTCTCTCTCTCTCTCTCTCTCTCTCTCTCTCATAACCGAGTAAGGCTACTGAACAAAACATTCTATTAGAAATTAGTAGTATTTAAAGCCTGAGAGAGAGAGAGAGAGAGAGAGAGAGAGAGAGAGAGTTTGCATGTGCGTGTTCCTGACTGAAAAAAAAAAAATCTGTACTTCTGAAATATTGCGTTGTTATTACTTAAGCTCTTATCTAGAATACATAAAACTGAAACTGGGTATATAACTACAGTATTCTGTAATACAGTCCTTGGGCTTATAACATCTTGCTTTCCCAACTAGAAGTTATAGCTTAGCATGTAAGAATAATACAGAAATTGTACATAAAAACATAGACTTCCAAGTATAGATTTGTAAAGTAGCAAGCAAATCGTTTTTTTTTTTTTTCCAACTAAAAGTTATAGCTTATCCTGTAATAATAATACAGAAATTGTACATAAAAACATAGATTAGTGTATAGTATAGATTTGTAAACTAACAATTATATCATCGTTTATATGTGCTTTTTGTATAAACACAATCAACTGAGACTGGGTATATATCTACAGTATATATACTATAATACAATTTAAAGGTTTAAAGGTCGCTCATGAATGGCATAGCCAAGGGACAGTGACATACCCTAGCAATCAGGACAGTGCCCTAAAGACTGACCATATATTATATGATCAGCGCCCAAGGCTCCTCTCCACCCAAGCTAGGACCAGGGAGGGCCAGGCAATGGCTGCTGATGACTCAGCAGATAGACCTATAGGCTCCCCCAAACCCCCCCCCCCCAACCTTAGCTCACAAGGATGGTAAGGTTGCAGACACTAATGGCACTAACGAGTCTGAGCGGGACTCGAACCCCCGACTGGCAAACACCAGGCAGAGACGTTACCAATCAGGCCACAGCTCTTCCAATTGGGGGTTATAGCTCAGGTTATAGCTCAGCCTGTTATAGATACCGAAATTGTACATATAATCATAGATAAGTACATGGTATAGATTTGTAAACTAAATCATTGTATATATGTTTTTTTTTTTTTTTTTTTTTTTTTTGTTTTTTTTTTTTTTTTTTTTTTTTGTATACACACAATCATCATGCGGTACTTTTATCAATTACGTAAAACCAATTTTGATTGCATATTCGTTTCTACCCAGCGTTGCTAAAATGTAGAAGATCCTGAAAATTGGGTGGAAGACTTTAAAGGTTGGCGAGTCCGAGTTTTTGCAGCCCAACATAAGCAAAAAGTTCTGGGTTTGGTAATTCTACAATGCTGACAGCACATGCAAAGGTTATTAGATCAAGGCAGCAGCGGTAATCTGTTACAAATACCTATTATTAATAGTTACTTTAGCAGGATGATATAAGGTCAACGGTTCCAACAGCTAAAAATGGTCAAGTGAGGACAAGAAATAAGTAAACAGGTGGAATTATGTGCCTGAGTTTACCTTCAGGCAAGAGAACTCAAAACCAAAACAGAAGAAAACCATATTACAGAGGATTTTTTTCCTTCTGGAAGTTATCTCACGATGTTATTGATTGGTCTCGATGAACTTCTGGAGTGGGTCGTGTATAGGACGTGTATCACACACTATTATTATTATTATTATTATTATTATGCGGGATGCTATAAGCCCAGGGGCTCCAACAGGGAAAAGAGCACAGTGAGGAAAGGAAACAAAGAAACTAAAATATTTTCAAGAAGAGCAACAAGATTAAAATAAATATAAACTATTAAAACTTTAACGAACCAAGAGGAAGAGAAATAAGATAGAATAGTGTGCCCAAGTGTATCCTCAAGCAAGAGAACTCTAACCCAAAATACAGTTCAAGACCATGGTACAGAGGCTATGGCACTACCCAAGATTAGAGAACAATGGTTTGATTTTGGAGTGCCCTGTCTCCTAGAAGAGCTGCTTACCATAGCTAAAGAGTCTCTTCTACCCTTACGAGAGAAAAGTTGCCACTGAACAATTACAGTGATGTAAGAAGAATTGCTTGGTCTCTCGGTTTTGTCAGGTGTATGAGGACAGAGGAGAATGTGTAAATAATTGGCCAGACTATTCGGTGTGTGTGTGTGTAGGCAAAAGGAAAATGAACCGTAACCAGAGAGAGAAGATAATGGTATTTCTGTTATTTGTGTATTATCGTCTGTATGTTCCTGCATCCTTTTTTTAATTTTATGCCATTCTTGACTGGAACAGGTTGTATAAATACTCATGCTCTCTCCAAATATAGTTAGTTGCATTCGACTCGTCTCTCAGTCGCCTCCTAATGGCTGGCTTGCCCAGTCGCTTACCTTGGAGTGGATCTGTTGCCATATTACGTGCTTGCAATAGTATCTATTTATGGTGTCCATTGTATTAAATGAGTAATTTCGATAGTTTTCAAAATGGCCATTTTTAAGTTTTCATTTTGTTTTCAAAAGGTATTGGTTTCCAACCTAACCTAACCTAACATGACATAACATAACATAACTTAATTTTTTCGGCGTTTATGACAACTTTTTATTCAACTAAAAATATAAGAAATGTCAAAAATAGAATCTGAGTGTTAGTTGTATTTTCATCCAATAGATGGCGTTGGTTGTCCATTCTATCATCCTTGGGTGTTGTTTGCATTCGCTTTAGTAGATGGCGTTGGTTGTTCTATGTTCATGGTGAGGGTGAAACCTTGTGTATAATTTATTTTTTTAAATTAGATCTTGATGAATCGCTATTTTCCTATATTACATTGCTGTTAACTTTGACCTTTGAGGAAAACCATTGTTGACATTCGTACAGCAAAATAAGTCCTGAAATGTGTAAAATATTTTTTTTAATTAATGCATTATTATTAATAGTAATAAATCAGTCATACATTTATTTTACCCTGAAGATGAGTAGAAGCATAATTTACCCGAACGTTTTTTTCAGAGTAATAAAAAAGATTATGAGTCAGTATACAGTAGGTGTACAGTATGTTCAGTCAAGGAACCTCACTATTATTATTATTATTATTTATATTATTATTATTATTATTAATAATATAATAATAATAATAATAATAATAATAATAATAATAATAATAATAATAATAATAATAATAATAATAATAATAATGTGGCCATTCATGAATGGCAGAGGCAAGGGACAGTGACATTGCCCTATCAAGCAGAACAAAGCTCTAGAGACTGACCATATATACATTTGATCAGCACCCAAACCCCCTCTCCACCCAAGCTAGGACCAAGGAGGGCCAGGCAATGGCTGCTGATGACTCAGCAGATAGAGCTATAGGCTTCACAAACCCAGCATCCTAGTTCACAAGGATAGTGGGGTTATTAGCGACCAAAGAAACTAACGATTTTGAGCGGGACTCGAACCTCAGTCTGGTGTTCACCAGTCAGGGACGTTACCACACCGGCCACCACTACTCTTATGGTTAATTTAAATCACAGTCTTCAGAAACTGGTGGTTTTATAGTGTGAAGTTGTGGGTTGCATCCAGCTTCCTTAGGAGTCTATCAATTTCCTCACTATATGTGCTGTTTCAGGTAGCACGCTCTTCTACACAAGTCCTGGGGCTGTATTGCCTCCTACCTTCTAAAGATTCCTTTTCAATGACTTGGTTTATCGTGCTCATGTGAGTAATAGTAGTAGTAGTAGTAGTAGTAGTAGTAGTAGTAGTAGTATCTTAGCAAGTATTAATAATAGTGATAATATAAAATAATAATGATAATAGTAATAATAATAATAGTGGCAGTAGTAGTGTAGTAATAGTAGTAGTAGTAATAGTAGTAGTATTATTAGTAGTAGTAGTTGTGGTAGTAGCTTAGCAAGTAATGATAATAATAATAGTAGTAGTAGTAGTAGTAGTAGTAGTAGTAGTACTGCAAAACATACGAAAGAGGAACGATTTTGATAAATAACGACGAATTCAATATATATATATATATATATATATACATATATATATATATATATATATGTATATATATATATATATATATACGCACATATATATATATGCATATATATATATATATATATGTATATATATATATATATATATATTAAAGATATAAATAAGACATGACGAAAACATTCCATGTAGAGGGCATGACACATATTCGAAGAAAAAAAAATGTAAAAAAATTCAAGATATGTTTTTACTGGAAAGGTATTACGTCACTTCCTGTCATGATCAAAATTGCTTTCATGCGTTTACTCACGTTATCCATTCGGTCGTGACGTCATACCATGTATGGATAAATTTCCTATCTATGTAAACATCACCTTTTTCTATGGTGTGTTTTTCTTTGGTTCTTTGCATATAAAATGATCTCTTTCTCTCTCTCTCTCTCTCTCTCTCTCTCTCTCTCTCTCTCCACACACACACACACACAATATATATATATATATATGTATGTATGTATGTATGTATGTGTGTGTGTGTGCGTGATGTATATAAATGTGTGTCCTCTCAATCATGTACATGTATCTCTCTCTCTCTCTCTCTCTCTCTCTCTCACGCATTACATCATCAAGACACACCTCTTACGGGATTTCCACCAAGAATTTCCAGATGAGTGTGAATCTCCTGATGTTGTCATGTTCTTTCCATAAATTCTCTTTATTTCAACTTCCTGGTTCTTTAGGAAAAGATTTTCTTCATTGCTTTTTTATATATTTTATAACTATATTATTAAGGATTTTTAATTAATTTTTTGGCAAATATAAAAAAACATAGAGAGTAGAGGTCCCCTTTTTGTTTTGTTTCATTGTTGGTGTCGGCTACCCCCCAAAATTGGGGGAAGTGCCTTGGTATATGGATGGATAAAAAACATTTATTATTATTATTATTGTTATTATTATTATCTCTTGCTAAGTTACAGCCCTAGTTGGAAAAGGGGGATGCTATAACCCCAAGAAGGACTCAACAGAGAAAATATCCCAGTGAGGAAAGGAAATAAGGAAAACCTACAAGAGAAGTTTAAGAACAATAATATTAAAATAAATCTTCATATGTAAACTATAACAACTTCAAAATGATGAGTGGAAGAGAAACAAGATAGAATAGTGTGCTCGGATGTACCCTCAAGCAAGAGAACTCTAGCCCAAGACAGTGGAAGAATATGGTACAGAGGCTATGACACTACTCAAGACTAGGGAACAATGTTAGGTTTTGAGTGTCCTTCTAGTTGAAATGTAAAATCTATGTGAATCCTTCTTGCAAATTAGATAATTTTTTGTATTTTATGAAATTTGATTTACAATGATTCGAATGCTGTATTGCATTCATGCATTACTCTTTATCATTTATTTTTATTATTATTATTACTTGCTAAGCTACACCCTAGTTAGAAAAGCAGTATATGCTATAAGGCCAGGGGCTCCAACAGAGAAAGTAACCTAGTGAAGAAAGGAAACAAGGAAAAATAGAATACTTTAAGAAGAGTAACACTAAAATAAATATTTCCTTTTAAACTATAAAATCTTTATCAAAACAAGAGGAAGACAAATTAGAAAAGTGTTCCCGAGTGTACCCTCAAGCAATAGAACTTTAATCCAAGACAGTGGAAGACCATGATACAGAGGCTATGGCACTACCCAAGACTAGAGAACAATTGTTTGATTTTTAATGTCCTCCTAGAAGAGCTGCTGACCATAGCTAGAGTCTCTTCTACCCTTAGCAAGAGGAAAGTAGCCACTGAACAACTACAGTGCAGTAGTTAAGCCCTTTGATGAAGAAAAATTATTTAGTAATCTCGGTGTTGTCAGGTGTATGAGGACAGAGGAGAATATGTAAAGTATATGCCAGACTAGTCTGTGTATGTGTAGACAAAGGGAAACTGACTCGTAACGAGAGAGAAGGATCCAATGTAGTACTGTCTGACCAGTCAAAGGACCCTATAACTCTCAAGCGGCATTATCTTAACGGGTGGCTGGTTTTTTTTTCTCTTCTTAAATAATTTGAAATTCATTTGGAAACCAAACTTCATTTTCGGTTAATAAACTTGCTTGTATTATCACTCCGATTTTACCTCCGGTGCAGACAAAAACTTCTATTTCATAATAAAAAAATAAAAAATAAAGGATTGCCATCTGATGTCGCGTTGAAATTTCTGTTCGTCGGTTGAAACATAATTGGAAGACTGTTCTTTTTAATTCGATATTTATGTCATTGCGAATTACAACAGTGGTCAAATTCCTGGCCACAATTTTTTTTTTTTTTTTTTTTTTTTTTTTTTTTTTTTTTTTTTATCTGGGGGCAAGTTCTCCGTAACTCCTTTATTATTATTATTATTATTAGTGTACCCTCAAGCAATAGAACTTTAATCCAAGACAGTGGAAGACCATGATACAGAGGCTATGGCACTACCCAAGACTAGAGAACAATTGTATTGATTTTTAGTGTCCTCCTAGAAGAGCTGCTGACCATAGCTAGAGTCTCTTCTACCCTTAGCAAGAGGAAAGTAGCCACTGAACAACTACAGTGCAGTAGTTAAGCCCTTTGATGAAGAAAAATTATTTAGTAATCTCGGTGTTGTCAGGTGTATGAGGACAGAGGAGAATATGTAAAGTATATGCCAGACTAGTCTGTGTATGTGTAGACAAAGGGAAACTGACTCGTAACGAGAGAGAAGGATCCAATGTAGTACTGTCTGACCAGTCAAAGGACCCTATAACTCTCAAGCGGCATTATCTTAACGGGTGGCTGGTTTTTTTTTTCTCTTCTTAAATAATTTGAAATTCATTTGGAAACCAAACTTCATTTTCGGTTAATAAACTTGCTTGTATTATCACTCCGATTTTACCTCCGGTGCAGACAAAAACTTCTATTTCATAATAAAAAAATAAAAAATAAAGGATTGCCATCTGATGTCGCGTTGAAATTTCTGTTCGTCGGTTGAAACATAATTGGAAGACTGTTCTTTTTAATTCGATATTTATGTCATTGCGAATTACAACAGTGGTCAAATTCCTGGCCACAATTTTTTTTTTTTTTTTTTTTTTTTTTTTTTTTTTTATCTGGGGGCAAGTTCTCCGTAACTCCTTTATTATTATTATTATTATTAGTGTACCCTCAAGCAATAGAACTTTAATCCAAGACAGTGAAGACCATGATACAGAGGCTATGGCACTACCCAAGACTAGAGAACAATTGTTTGATTTTTAGTGTCCTCCTAGAAGAGCTGCTGACCATAGCTAGAGTCTCTTCTACCCTTAGCAAGAGGAAAGTAGCCACTGAACAACTACAGTGCAGTAGTTAAGCCTTTGATGAAGAAAAATTATTTAGTAATCTCGGTGTTGTCAGGTGTATGAGGACAGAGGAGAATATGTAAAGTATATGCCAGACTAGTCTGTGTATGTGTAGACAAAGGGAAACTGACTCGTAACGAGAGAGAAGGATCCAATGTAGTACTGTCTGACCAGTCAAAGGACCCTATAACTCTCAAGCGGCATTATCTTAACGGGTGGCTGGTTTTTTTTTCTCTTCTTAAATAATTTGAAATTCATTTGGAAACCAAACTTCATTTTCGGTTAATAAACTTGCTTGTATTATCACTCCGATTTTACCTCGGTGCAGACAAAAACTTCTATTTCATAATAAAAAAATAAAAAATAAAGGATTGCCATCTGATGTCGCGTTGAAATTTCTGTTCGTCGGTTGAAACATAATTGGAAGACTGTTCTTTTTAATTCGATATTTATGTCATTGCGAATTACAACAGTGGTCAAATTCCTGGCCACAATTTTTTTTTTTTTTTTTTTTTTTTTTTTTTTTTTTTTTTTTTTTTTTATCTGGGGGCAAGTTCTCCGTAACTCCTTTATTATTATTATTATTATTATTATTAGTATTATTATTATTATTAGCTAAGCTACAACCCTAGTTCGAAATGCAGGATGCTATAAGCTTTGTGAGTGCTCCAACAGGGAAAATAGCCCAGTGAGGAAAGGAAACAAGGAAAAATACCCTGAAGAAAGAGAACTCTAACCCAAGACCGTGGAAAACCATGGTACAGAGGCTATGGCACTACCCAAGACTAGAGAACAATGGTTTGATTTTGGAGTGTCCTTCACCTTGAAGTATAACAAAAAAGGTTAAAAGACACTTGACCACCAAGGCAAATTAAATTTTACCTTGATAAAAAATCCCATTAAAATTAAGGATATTTAAAGGTTTAAATGTTTTTAAAAGCCCGTCATGAATGGCAGAGGCAAGGGACTGTGACATTGCCCTATCGAGCAGGACAATGCCCTCTCCACCCAAGCTAGGACCAAGGAGGGCCAGGCAATGGCTGCTGATTGACTCAGCAGATAGACCTATAGGCTCCCACAAACACCCAATCTTTAGCTCACAAGGATGGTGAGATTGCAGCGACCAAAGGAACTAACGAGTTTGAGCGGGACTCGAACCCCAGTTTGGCGTTCACCAGTCAGGGACGTTACCACATCGGCCAACACAACCTGGTAAACGGAGTCAATTCTATCATTAGTAATTAAAGTCAAACTTAAGTTTATTGAAGGAGAGTAAAGGTGTCATAGATATGTACAGTTGGACACAGAATTCCTGGTACACCTCGCTCAGAGGTAGTGCAACCTTTCACACCGTTACTGCGCAGCGAGTTCCTTCATTTAGTCCCACCCGTCACCTCTGATATCTCTCCCTACAGCTTCTGTTTGGTTGCTAGCCTCCCAGTGAGGGTGCAAGAGGGGTTATCTCTTCAGAATGAGGTGTGCCAAGAATTCATGTGTCCAACTGTACCTAACAGCTATGACGCGTTAGTTCTTGTTAGTGATTAACAATTAGACCAATTATTATTATTATTATTAATAGTAGTAGTAGTAGTAGTAGTAGTAGTAGTAGTACTAATGCTACTACTACTACTACTACTACTACTACTATTATTACTACTACTACTACTACAATTATTATTATTATTATTATTATTATTATTATTACCACCACCACCACCACCACTACTACTACTACTACTACTACTACTAACTAAACTACAACCCTACTTGGAAAAGCAGAATGCTATAAACCCAAGGGCCCCAAAAGGGAAAAATAGCCCATTGAGGAAAGGAAATAAGGAAATAGATAATCTATATGAGAAGTAATGTATTGGAAAAGCAGGATGCTATAAACCAAGGGCCCCAAAAGGGAAAAATAGCCCATTGAGGAAAGGAAATAAGGAAATAGATAAACTATATGAGCAGTAATGTACAATTAAAGTAAAATATTTTAAGAACAGTAGCAACATTAAAACATAATAAAATATTTTAAGAACAGGAGAAACATTAAAACATAACTCACATATAAACTATAAAAAAGAGGCTTATATCAGCCTGTTCAACATAAGAAAAAAAATTTCAGAGAGTAATTTTGCCATCAAAATTATCATTATCAATTTATAAGCAATTTATCATCATTATCAATTCATAATTTATTAGTTTAATAAATGTTCATACTTCATATGCGTATATCCTTGACATTTATCCGCTCTATAACACCAGGAAAATGTATGTATTTGGAATTAAAAAAAGACAGTGATGAATAAAATGCTTTTGTAAAAAAGCAAAAAAAAAAAAAAAAGGAGAACAATTTATCATCATTTATTCATGATTTATTAGTTTAATAAATGTTCATACTTCATATGCGTTTATCCTTGACATTTATTCTAATAGGAGATAGTAATTAACCAAACAGAACGACTGCTATTCGAAATTATTAGTCACCTGTAGAAAGTTTTTAATAGCAATCCATTAGTATTATTGCTAGTCATGTTAACTAATTGGTGTTGGAGGTTAAGATCCCGGCTCATGAATTAATCATTTGTTGTCATACAAAACAATATTGCCATTTTAATACATCATCTTGCTTGAGGGTACACTCAGGCACACTATTCTGTCTAATTTCTCTTTCCTCTTGTTTTGTTGAAGTTTTTATAGTTTATAAAGGAAATATTTTAATGTTACGGTTCTTAAAATATTGGATTTTTTCCTTGTTTCTTTTCCTCACTGGGCTATTTTCCCTGTTGGGACCCACTGGGCTTATAGCCTATCTAATTTCTCTTCCTCTTGTTTTGTTGAAGTTTTTATAGTTTATATAGGAAATATTTTAATGTGACGGTTCTTAAAATATTGGATTTTTTCCTTGTTTCCTTTCCTCACTGGGCTATTTTCCCTATTGGGGCTCCTGGGCTTAAAGCATCCTGCTTTTCCAATTAGGGTTGTAGTTCAGTAATTAATAATAATAATAATGTGCATATATATATATATATATATATACACACACACACACAAATAAGCCATATATTTTAATACCTTAATGTCTGGATTCTCTTATCGACCTAGGGTTCAGAGCCCCAAGGCGGAGCCACTCAAAGACAATAGCTTCTGACCGGCCGGGAATCGAACCCTGGTCCAGGAAGCTGGCCTGAGAGTGTCTATACCATTTAGCCAGCCTTGGGGCTCAGATCCCGAGGTCAATAAGAGAATCCAGTCTCTAAGGTGTTGAATTATATGGCTTATTTTAATATATATATATATATATATATATATAAATCACACTCCTATTCTCTGCATTCTCTTTGTGGCTGAGTTGTAAGTCAATGAAACTTCAGTTTCTTGGTTCAAGGTTCGATTCCCCGGTCGTCCAGAAGTTATTATCTTTGAGTTGATTCCCCTTGGGTCTCTGATCCCGAGGTATAAGAGAGAATCCTGATATTAGGAGGCTTATGATAAATGGCTTATATGAATATGAAAAACACGTCTAAATGTGCAAAAATTATATATATATATATATATATATGTATATATATGTATATATATGTATGTATATATATGTATATATATACCCTATATAATAAAGAGTAAGTGTCTGACTATATATATATATATGTGTGTGTGTGTGTGTGTGTGTTTGTGTGTGTGTGTCTCCTATATAATAAAGAGTAAGTGTCTGACTATATATATATATATATATGTATATATATATATATATATATATACAGACACATATATGGGTCAAGTTAGGTTGTGGCATTTTAAGGTATCTGTCTCTCATTACAATCAAAAGGCCTTAAACGTTAGAATTTTTACTTGTCATCTGGCATAAACGTTTTTAATTTTTCTTGAGACTGGCCTAAGAGATTAGAAATTTCACTTAGCAAACGACATAGGATTTAATTTTTCCGTAATCCTAATATTAATGAAACATATCACCATATGGTATTCTCGAAAATTTTATATTTGAAGTAGCAGTCCTTAGTGGTAATAAACACTTGAAAGACTTGGTTTATGAAAAACTTATCATATAGCATTCACGAAAATTTCGTATTTGAAGTAGCAATCCTTAATGGAAGACTAGGTCTAGCAGTTTCTCTAATTCTGCGACCTTCGCTAGTAGAAAGAGAAGATTCTCCGAAGACTAACCTCGCCTCAGTAACAATTACTTTGACAGCTGCTTTTCCGGTCCCATACAGCAGGGGAATCCCTACTCCCTATGGGGCCTCAAAACTCGAAGTACTTCGTTGCCCAATTGAAGAAAACACACAAAATCATAATATTTCAGTTAATTATTCCTCCACTGTCATTTTATCTTGTTCGTTCAGAGTATTTAACGTTTCATATCACGTATTGTTCATTTACTATTAAATCGTCACTGTGAAACGACTCATGGAATTAGAAAGTCTTCAGTTTAAAATCCTTAATGTCTTCAATCATTCGGATGTCTCGTGGGAGCTTTTTGTATAGTCTCGGGGCCGCATATTTAAAGGCTCTGGAGCCTACATATATCTAGGTTCTAATAGTCTTCAGTTTAAATTCCTTAATGTCTTCAATCATTTGGATGTCTCGTGGGAGCTTATTGTATAGTCTCGGGGCTGCATATTTAAAGGCTCTGGAGCCTACATATATCTAGGTTCTAATAGTCTTCAGTTTAAAATCCTTAATGTCTTCAATCATTTGAATGTTTCGTGGGAGCTTATGATATAGTCTCGGGGCCGCACATTTAAAGGCTCTGGAGCCTACATATATCTAGGTTCTAATAGTCTTCAGTTTAAAATCCTTAATGTCTTCAATCATTTGAATGTTTCGTGGGAGCTTATTATAAAGTCTCGGGGCCGCATATTTAAAGGCTCTGGAGCCTACATATATCTAGGTTCTAATAGTCTTCAGTTTAAAATCCTTAATGTCTTCAATCATTTGAATGTTTCGTGGGAGCTTATTATATAGTCTCGGGGCCGCATATTTAAAGGCTCTGGAGCCTACATATATCTAGGTTCTAATAGTCTTCAGTTTAAAATCCTTAATGTCTTCAATCATTTGAATGTTTCGTGGGAGCTTATGATATAGTCTCGGGGCCGCGCATTTAAAGGCTCTGGAGCCTACATATATCTAGGTTCTAATAGTCTTCAGTTTAAAATCCTTAATGTCTTCAATCATTTGAATGTTTCGTGGAGCTTATTATAAAGTCTCGGGGCCGCATATTTAAAGGCTCTGGAGCCTACATATATCTAGGTTCTAATAGTCTTCAGTTTAAAATCCTTAATGTCTTCAATCATTTGAATGTTTCGTGGGAGCTTATGATATAGTCTCGGGGCCGCACATTTAAAGGCTCTGGAGCCTACAT
>NC_090753.1:67377133-67379633 GCF_036898095.1 Palaemon carinicauda
TAACGTTGTTAATAGTTTATGTAGGACATATATTTTTGACGTTGGTACTATATAGGACATATCTGTTTTTGACGTTGTTAGTAGTTTATGTAGGACGTATCTGTTTTTGACGTTGTTAATAGTTTATGTAGGACGTATCTGTTTTTGACGTTGTTAATAGTTTATGTAGGACGTATCTGTTTTTTGCGTTGTTAATAGTTTATGTAGGACGTATCAGTTTTTGACGTTGTTAATAGTTTATGTAGGACGTATCTGTTTTTGACGTTGTTAATAGTTTGTAGGACGTATCTGTTTTTGACGTTGTTAATAGTTTATATAGGACATATCTGTTTTTGACGTTGTTAAAAGTTTATATGGGACATATACGTTTTTGACGTTAATAGTTTATACAGGACGTATCTGTTTTTGACGTTAATAGTTTATATAGGACGTATCTGTTTTTGACGTTGTTAATAGTTTATATAGGACGTATCTGTTTTTGACGTTGTTAATAGTTTATATAGGACGTATCTGTTTTGACGTTGTAAATAGTTTTTATGGGACATATCTGTTTTTGACGTTAATAGTTTATACAGGACATATCTGTTTTGACGTTGGCACTGTTTTTAGAATGATTTATTGTTTATTTATTCTCATCATTTATTTATTTCCGTATTTCCTTTCCTCACTGGAGCCCTTTGGCTTATAGCATCCTGCTTTTCCAACTAGGATTGTAGCTAGTAATAATAATAATAATAATAATAATAATAATAATAATAATAATAATAATAATAGAGGAAGAGTTTGGAAAGTTAAGTATCAAGTAATGTAAATATGTAAAGTGTGGTTAAACCATAATTTTGATTGAATAAAAGGTACGTTTTACTTATGTTTTTATAGGTAACTTAATACAATAATTGTTTATTTTACTCTCTTTGTTTTCTATTTTTTTGAAGTTTATTATAACTTTTATTTTGTTAATCTGTATTTTATTATTATTATTATTATTATTATTATTATTATTACTCTCTAAGCTACAACCCTAATTGGAAAAGCAGGATGCTATAAGCCCAGAGGCCCCAAAAGGGTAAATAGCTCAGTGAGGAGAGGAAACAAGGAAAAATGAAATATTTAAATAGTAACAATGTTAAAATAAATAATTCCTATATAAGCTATAAAAAATTTAACAAAACAAGAGGAAGAATATCAGAATAGTGTGCCCGGGTGTACCCTCAAGCAAGAGAACTCTATTCCAGATAGCTAGAAAAGATCCAGAATATAAAAAAGATCCAGAAAATGTGAAAAGATCCAGAAAGCAAGAAAAGATCCAGAATATAAAAGAGATACAGAATATAAAAAAAGATCCAAAATATGAGAGAAGATCCAGAAAGCAAGAAAAGATCCAGCAAATGAGAAAGGCTCCAGAAAAAAGGAAAGATCCAGAAAAAGAAAAGATCCAGAAAACTAGAAAAGGTCCAGAAAACAAGGAAGATAAAAAAAAAACCTAGAAAAGGTCCAGAAAGTGAGGAAAAATCCAGGAACTAAAATTATCCAGAAAAAAAGAAAAGATTCAGAAAATGTGAAAAGTTCCAGAAAATTCAAAAAGATCCAGAAAACAAGAAAAGGTCCAGAAAACTTGGAGAGATCCAGACAAAAGAAAAGATCCAGAAAACTAGAAGAGATCCAAACAAAAGAAAAGATCCAGTAAACAAGAAAACGATTCAAAAAAACAAAAAAAAAATCCAGGAAACAAGAAAAGATTCAGAAAACAAGAAAAGATCCAGAAAACAAGAAAACGGTCCAGAAAACACAAAAAAATCCAGAAAACAAGAAAAGATCCAGAAATAAAGAACAGATCCAGAAAACTAGAAGAAATCCAGAGAACTAGGAGAGATCCAGAAAACAAGAAAAAGATCCAAAAAACAAGAGAAAGATCCAGAAAAGAAGAAATCCAGAAAACAAGAGAAAGATCCAGAAAACAAGAAAATTACAGAAAACTAGATAAGATCCAGAAAACTAAAAAAGATCCAAAAATTAGAAAAGACCCAGAAAAGAAGCAAATATCCATAAAACTATAAACGATCCAGAAAACCAGAAAAGATCCAGATACTAAAAAGGATTCAGAAAACTAGGAAAGATTCAGAAATCAAGAAAAGATCCAGAAATCAAGAAAAGATCCCCCTAAAAATTTGAAATGATCCAGAAAATTAGGAAAGACCCAAATAAACAAACATCCAGAAAACAAGAAAATGTACAGAAACAAGAAAAAATCCAGAAAAATAGGAAAGATTCAGAAAACAAGAAAAGCTTAAAAAAACTAGGAGATCCAGAAAGCAATAAATATCTAGAAAAGATCCTTAAAACTAGAAAAGGTCCCGAAACCAAGAAAAGATCCTTGAAACTAGAAAAGGTCCCGAAACCAAGAAAAGATCCTTGAAACTAGAAAAAGTCCCGAAACCAAGAAAAGGTCCAGAAAACTAGGAGAAATCCAGAAAACAAGAAAAAGGTCCAGAATACTAGA
>NC_090753.1:67384633-67412133 GCF_036898095.1 Palaemon carinicauda
CGACCCCTTATCTTATGGATAGCTATGGTGAAGAAAAATATAGAATACTTTTAGAAGTGCATACTCAAAAACAATATGAATTTCATTTACTGTTGTCATTTTGCTAATCCTTTTTTTTAATGTTTTTGTATATTCTCCATTTTTTAACTTGGCAATTTATCTATATTTGTTATTTAGTTACGATTATTACTAATTTTTTCTTATAGATTATTTATAGATTCGTCACTAATATACATACAGTCAGTACTTCAAGGTTATTAATTATGGCTTAAATTTTAATTTCGTAAAACACTAATTGAAGTAAATCGAAATGTTTAAAGACAATGAAAGACATTTCATATGGATTAAAACTCCCAGGAAAAAAATATGTTATTACTACTACTACTACTACTTTCTAAGCTACAACCCTAGTTGGAAAAACAGAATGCTATAAGCCCGGGGTCTCCAACAGGGAAAATAGCTCAGTGAGGAAAGGAAACAAGAAAATATAAATATTTAAGAAAACTTAGACAAGGTATGGATGATGGAAACTGCCTTGCAATAATTTTACAAACAGGGCGATAATATTATCAATGATAATTTTGATATTTGTTAAAATGTATTACTTTAAGTTATTTTGAAAATGAAAAAAAAGTTTTAATAACGAAAAAAAAAAAAGATCCTATCTTCATATCTGTCTTGGGCAGAAACATATGATAAAAATGTTTGTTTTAACAGATAATAATGAAAACTAACAGTTTTAATAGCAATATGCCAAAAGAATACAATTCCTATCTTCATATCTGTCTTGGGCAAAACACAGACTTAACAGTTTTAATAGCAATATGACAGAAGAATACAGTTCCTATCTTCAAATCTGTCTTGGACAAACACAGACTGAACAGTTTTAATAGCAATATGACAGAAGAATACAGTTCCTATCTTCAAATCTGTCTTGGACAAACACAGACTGAACAGTTTTAATAGCAATATGACAGAAGAATACAGTTCCTATCTTCATATCTGTCTTGGGCAAAACACACTGAAGAGTTTTAATAGCAATATGCCCAAAAGAACACAATTCCTATCTTCATATCTGTCTTGGGCAAAACACAGACTGAACAGTTTTAATAGCAATATGACAGAAGAATACAGTTCCTATCTTCAAATCTGTCTTGGACAAACACAGAGTGAACAGTTTTAATAGCAATATGACAGAAGAATACAGTTCCTATCTTCATATCTGTCTTGGGCAAAACACAGACTGATCAGTTTTAATAGCAATATGCCAAAAAGAACACAATTCCTATCTTCATATCTGTCTTGGGCAAAACACAGACTGATCAGTTTTAATAGCAATATGCCAAAAAGAACACAATTCCTATCTTCATATCTGTCTTGGGCAAAACACAGACTGATCAGTTTTAATAGCAATATGCCAAAAAGAACACAATTCCTATCTTCATATCTGTCTTGGGCAAAACACAGACTGATCAGTTTTAATAGCAATATGCCAAAAAGAACACAATTCCTATCTTCATATCTGTCTTGGGCAAAACACAGACTTAACAGTTTTAATAGCAATATGCCAAAAGAATACAATTCCTACCTTCATATCTGTCTCGGGCAAAACACAGACTTAACAGTTTTAATAGCAATATGCCAAAAAGAACACAATTCCTATCTTCATATCTGTCTTGTTCAAAACACAGACTGAACAGTTTTAATAGCAATATGGCAGAAGAATACAGTTCCTATCTTCATATCTGTCTTGGGCAAAACACAGACTTAACAGTTTTAATAGCAATATGCCAAACGAATACAGTTCCTATCTTCATATCTGTCTTGTTCAAAACACAGACTGAACAGTTTTAATAGCAATATGACAGAAGAACACAGTTCCCATCTTCATATCTGTCTTGGGCAAAAACACAGACTGAACAGTTTTAATAGCAATATGCCAAAAGAATACAATTCCTATCTTCATATCTGTCTTGGACAAACACAGACTGAACAGTTTTAATAGCAATATGACAGAAGAACACAATTCCTATCTTCATATCTGTCTTGAACAAACACAGACTGAACAGTTTTAATAGCAATATGACAGAAGAATACAGTTCCTATCTTCATATCTGTCTTGGGCAAACACAGACTGAACAGTTTTAATAGCAATATGACAGAAGAACACAATTCCTATCTTCATATCTGTCTTGGACAAACACAGACTGAACAGTTTTAATAGCAATATGCCAAAAAGAATACAATTCCTATCTTCATATCTGTCTTGGGAAAACACAGACTTAACAGTTTTAATAGCAATATGACAGAAGAATACAGTTCCTATCTTCATATCTGTCTTGGGCAAAACACAGACTGAACAGTTTTATTAGCAATATGACAGAAGAATACAGTTCCTATCTTCATATCCGTCTTGGACAAACACAGACTGAACAGTTTTAATAGCAATATGCCAAAAAGAATACAATTCCTATCTTATGTCTGTCTTGGACAAACACAGACTGAACAGTTTTAATAGCAATATGCCAAAAAGAATACAATTCCTATCTTATGTCTGTCTTGGACAAACACAGACTGAACAGTTTTAATAGCAATATGCCAAAAAGAACACGATTCCCCCAAAACATCTACATGAAACCGACAAGTCACTGATGCTCACTTGATCTGCATTTGACACCGTTAATCTTTTTTTCATCCTCCACCAATGATCAGCAGAGACGGAGACACCGCATTTTTGCTTCCAAACGACCTAGTTACGATGAGAAGTTTGCCAATCGATGTAACACAAGGGACATTTTATAGGTGTTTTTTTTTTTTTTTTTTTTTTTTTTTTTGGAAGACGCCCCGAAGTGCTGGTGACACATCCTCTGGGTAACCTCTGTCGTACGATTTGTTGGTAGATAATGCATTCACGCTTTTGCTTTGTTTCCAAATGATTTCCATTTTTATTATGGATTTTGGGGGAAATTTTTTTTGGGGGGGTTGTAGCTTATTGTACAAGGTTATATTATGGATTTTTTGGATTTTTTTCTTTTGGGGTTGTAGCTTATTGTACAAGGTTATATTATGGATTTTTTGGATTTTTTTTCTTTGGGGGTTGTAGCTTATTGTACAAGGTTACATTATGAATTTTTTGGATTTTTTTTTTCTTTGGGGGTTGTAGCTTATTGTACAAGGTTATATTTTTCTTATTTTGAATAGGCTCGGGATATTGATGTATCTTTGTAGGCCTATATACAACAATTTATATAAATACATTTTGGTTAGAGTTCAATTATATTGTAGAATTGGCCCAAAATATTTATTTAGATATTAGGGTTGTGGTGGCCGATGTGGTAACGTCCCTGACTGGTGAACGCCAGGCTGAAGTTCGAGTCCCGCTCAAACTTGTTTGTTTCTTTGGTCGCTGCAACCTCCCCATCTTTGTGAACTAAGAATTGGGGTTTGGGGGAGCCTATAGGTCTATCTGCTGAGTCATCAGCAGCCATTACCTGGCCCTCCTTGGTCCTATCTTGAGTGGAGAGTGGGCTTGGACGCCGACCATATGCATATATGGTCTGTCTCTAGGGCATTGTCCTGCTCTGTAGGGTTGTGGTGGCCGATGTGGTAACGTCCCTGACTGGTGAACGCCAGGCTGAAGTTCGAGTCCCGCTCAAACTTGTTTGTTTCTTTGGTCGCTGCAACCTCCCCATCTTTGTGAACTAAGAATTGGGGTTTGGGGGAGCCTATAGATCTATCTGCTGAGTCATCAGCAGCCATTACCTGGCCCTCCTTGGTCCTAACTTGAGTGGAGAGGGGCGTGGACGCTGATCATATGCATATATGGTCTGTCTTTAGGGCATTGTCCTGCTCTATAGGGCAATGTCACTGTCCCTTGCCTCTGCCATTCATGAGCGACCTTTAAACCTTTAAGATAACACCGAATTCAAGCATTTGTTCACATGAGGAACTATAGGCTAAGTCAGTAGAGCGCAGACCTCCGCAGTTGCAGCTTATTTCTCGACCTTTTTCTCGATCTTGACCTTGACCTTTGAACCAAGTCTGAAGTCTCTGTTACAATGTCCAAACTTATGGCTGATTACGTGAATTGGACATTTTACTTGACCGTGACTTTGACCTTTGACCTTGACATTCCAAAATTTTAAGATTTCTAGCTTTTAATACAACCGTTAATTCCTGCAAGTTTCATTACTCTACGATTTAAAATGGGGCCAGGAAGCTGTTCACAAACAAACAAACAAACACAGAAACAGGAGGTAAAACATAACCTGCTTCCAACTTCGTTGGCGGAGGTAATGATTTATATATAGAAGAACAAATATGCACAATTAGGGTTGTAGCTTAGCGATTAAGTATTAGTAATAATAATAATAATAATAATAATGATAATGATAATAATAAAAGTTGTAATAATAATAATGATAATAATAATAATAATAATAATAATAATAAAAATGATAATAATAATGATGATAATAATAATAATGATAACGATAATAATAATGATAATAATAATAATAAAAGTTGTAATAATAATAATAATAATAATAATAATAATAATAATAATAATAAACAAAAATCTTATGAACATTAAAAATTCAACAAGGCTTTGGCTAATCTCATTAAAAAAAAATAGTTGTATATTAAAAATTCAAGAAGGCTTTTGATTCATCTTAAAAAATACACAAAGTAAAAAAAGGAAAAAAAAAAAAAAAAAAAAACTCTCGCCATAACATGAATCTCGTCTTTATTACTAAATCAACTGCGGGGCATAATATTGCAAACGTTAATGGACCAGGTATCGAACGTTCGCATAAGAATTATCCTGGAATATGTGTGATTAACCTTGGCTGGGTGGGACACAATTCTCTCTCTCTCTCTCTCTCTCTCTCTCTCTCTCTGAACTACAGAACTCTCGCTAACCCGATCTTCATTTTCATAATGTTTCAGTTTCGAGTGGGACACATTCTCTCTCTCTCTCTCTCTCTCTCACTGAACTACAGAACTCTCGTTAACCCGATCTTCATTTTCATAATATTTCAGTTTCGAGTGGGACACATTCTCTCTCTCTCTCTCTCTCTCTCTCTCTCTCTCATTTTCATAATATTTCAGTTTCAAGATGTTACAAATGCAAGGTTCGTTGTGGAGGTATACACACACACACTCTCTCTCTCTCTCTCTCTCTCTCGCTCTCCCTCCCTCTCTCTCTCTCTCTCTCTCTCTCTCTCTCATTTTCATAATATTTCAGTTTCAAGATGTTACAAATGCAAGGTTTGGCTGTTAAGATACATTTCTTAGGAACTGGTTCTTTGAGCTAATTAAAGATTTTAGAAATAGAATAAAATAAACAATTTTGATTGTATATATATAAGTGTATATATATATATATATATATATGTGCCTTTCATTAGAAGGGGCTAGCGTTCGATCCCAAGTATGAGGTAAAAATTTATTTCTATTTGAACACGATGTTGTGTTGATATTTATCCATATTGACTCATTAGGGGTAATTTGAATGAATTACTACCAATTGTGTCACGTGGTGGCCCGGGGAAATCGGGTAAAACTCGCTGGTAAAGAGACTGATGTCTCACCAGGTAAATCCTCGGACAGCTAGATTAGTGTCAGGTTCAGATTTCCTTTTATGGGCTCTCGTGGCATGGTTGGTTTCGACCTGGCCTTTCATTAGAAGGGGCTAGCGTTCGATCCCAAGTATGAGGTAGAAATTTATTTCTATTTGAACACGATGATGTGTTGATATTTATCCATATATATATATATATATATACATACATATATATATATATATATATATATACATACATACATATACACACACACAAACACACCTATTACCGCAAAGGGCCTCGGTTAGATTTCGCCAGTCGCCTGTATCTTGAGCTTTTTAATTCAATACTCCTCCATTCATCATCTCCTACTTCAGGTATCATACTCCTCAGCCATATAGGCCTGGGTCTGCTATCTATTCTAGTGCCTTGTGGATCCCAGCTGAACGTTTTGGTGAACTAATCTCTCTTGGGGAGTGCGAAGAGCACGCCCAAACCATCTCCATCTACCCCTCATCATGATCTCATCCACACATGGCACTTGAGTCATCTCTCTTATAGTTTCATTTCTAATCTTGGCCTGCCATATCACTCCCAATATCCTTTTTCGCAAATCTACTAAATCTATTAGAGGTTGTTTTATATATATATATATATATATATATAGATACAGTATATATTTTTGCTTATTTTAACTCGGCTGCAAACTATACTCAATTTTTTTTAATGAGGCGCATTTGCACTGACTCGCAGCGGTGCCCTTTAAGCTCGGAAAAATTCCCTGCTATCTGATTGGTTAGAATTATCTCGCCCAACCAATCAGCGATCAGGAAACTTTCCCGAGCTAAAGGGGCACCCCTGCGAGTCAGTGCAACTCTGCCTCACTGAAAAGAATTGACTATAGAACTTAATACATTTATTATTATTATTACTATTATTATTATTATTATTATTATTATTATTATTGATATCTGCTTTTACTTTAATATTTTTATCTACGCATTGACATAACCAGAGGAATAATGTATGATCGCTATGTCTGTTTGTTTTATCAGATTCACACATTATAATAAGCATTTTATTAATGAAATCAATATATTATAGTGCATACGGAACTGCATTTGTTTACATGTTATTAGACCTCACTGCTTATTAATATTTTTTTGAGTTAGTCATGTTTATATATATCTTTCTTTCTTGGGTTTTCTTTAAAGATATTTGATCATGGCATAGGCTGTATCGAATGTAATCTGTAGAGGATTTTGAAATTACAATATAAAATGGTTTTTGTAAGTAACCAGATATATATATATATATATATATATATTTATAATGTACACTAGTGTATATGACCCGTCAAAAATGACGGGTATATGTTTAGATAGATATGCAGACACACGAACTTACACACACACTGTTCGTGCATCTCGATGTACCCCCTCCCGCCATGGTATGACTATTCCCTCTACCCAAGCGATGGGGAGAGGCTGATTAGATATACGTCTGGCAATGCCGCTCTCTCTCTCTCTCTCTCTCTCTCTCTCTCTCTCTCTTATATATATATATATATATATATCACCAGCCGCTTGCTCTTTATTATATGTAGGAGATGTATATGTATGTATATAATGTATGCATGTGTATATTGTCCTTATATGATAATATCTGTGACTGACTTCACAATACAAACTAGTCGTTCGTTATAGTCAGATGTGACTTTACTCAGTCGGCGTACATTATTTATATCCAATTCCTTTTTAATATTAAATTAGTTACTGTATTTTTTATTCAATTGTATGGTGTGTATGGATGTGTGCTGTCTGTAACTTACTTTATATTAATGTTATTTAAAATTTAATAAAACAATTTTTTATCTTTTTTGAAATGTGGCGGGATGTGTCCGTAGATTATTGGTATCCCTTTTATATGTCACTAGATTAGGGCCTTATTATTATTATTATTATTATTATTATTATTATTATTATTAGTCCTTTGAGAGAGAGAGAGAGAGAGAGAGAGAGAGAGAGAGAGAGAGAGAGAGATAATAGAACAACCCGTTTAAATGTTTAAAGGATTAAAGGTCGCTCATGAATGGCAGAGGCAAGGGACAGTGACATTGCCCTAGCGATTAGGACAATGTCCTAGAGACTGACCATATATTATATGATCAGCGCCCAAGCCTCCTCTCCACCCAAGCTAGGACCAGGCAGGGCCAGGCAGTGGCTGCTGATGATTCAACAGATAGACCTATAGGCTCCCCCAACCTTAGCTCACAAGGATGGTAAGGTTGCAGACACTAATGGCACTAACGAGTCTGAGCGGGACTCGAACCCCCGACTGGCAAACGCCAGGCAGAGACGTTACCAATCAGGCCACAGCAACCCCGTTTAAGCTTGTCATCTCATGTTTTATATCGTTTGAATTTTTGTGACATTCTTGGTCTCAACTGTATGTATAGAAGCTCGTTATCAGTTGATCAAACTTTACTAGCATTCATGTAGCCTCTCCATTAACATTTATATCTTTTAAATAGTTCATATTTACCTGTTATCGTTGAAAGAAAGAATTGATTGAAACTAACATTGTTAAATAAACCTTGTACTAAAGCTGTTTGATACTACTATAGTCAATTCTTTTTAGTGAGGCAGATTTTCACCGACTCGCAGGGTTGCCCTCTGATTGCTCGGACAAGATCATTCTAACCAATCAGATAGCAGGAAACTTTTCCGAGCTAAAGGGGCACCGCTGTGAGTCGGTGCAAATGCGCCTTATTAAATAAAATTGACTATATTCAAGGTTACCCATAACATGGTAAATGGTCTCCCACCATCACCAATCCGCAGTGGCCATTGTGGCTATGAAAATGGTCAAACCCCACATATGAATAAGGATATGTTGAGTCCTTTGTCCTGCAGTGGACTATAATTGGCTGCATTTTTATTAGTTTTACAAACACACACACACATTATATATATATATATATATATATATATATTTATTTGTTATATGTGTGTGCGTGTGTGTGTTTATACATTCGTACATACTAAATATATATTATCACCATCTGTTACTATTTTTAGATCTTTGCAAAACACAGACAGACACACACACACACACACACACATATATATATATATATATATATATCATTACTTTTATACCCAAATTGATAAGTTATCCTTGGACAAACCAATTCACAATTGAGTTGATTGGTAGATTTTCTTGAATGAGTAAGAAAAAAAATCTAAAGAAATATGATATCAGAATATGGAATGATTTATATAAAATAATAACATAAACATAAAAAAAAACTTTAAAGACGATTGCTGTAAAATATTAACCTAAACATAAAATAACTTGATGTTTTAAGGTATCAGTAATTAACAGAGTTATTTGTTTATATTCAGTTTGTTGCTACTCTCCCTTTCGCGTATGTGCTGACTTTGCTAATATTCCCAAACGCCTATTCGAAGTGTTTTCCCTCTTGGCGCCTTCAATTTGTGCGCGTCAGCGTTTTCTAACCAAAAGATGGCGCAGACTATGTTTTTGGTATTTGTGCAACCTAATGAATTTTGGGTCCTGAGGGTTAATCGAAAAGGGGTTTCATGCTAATAATAATAATAATAATAATAATAATAATAATAATAATAATAATAATAATAATAATAATAATAATTTGTGCAACCTAATGAATTTTGGGTCCTGAGGGTTAATCAAAAATGGGGTTTCATGCTAATAATAATAATAAAAATAATAATAATAATAATATAATAAAAATAATAATAATAATAATAATTTGTGCAACCTAATGAATTTTGGGTCCTGAGGGTTAATCAAAAATGGGTTTCATGCTAATAATAATAATAATAATAATAATAATTAATAATAATAATAATAATAATAATAATAATAATAATAATGATAATAATAATAATTTGTGCAACCTAATGAATTTTGGGGTCCTGAGGGTTATTCGAAAATGGGTTTCATGATAATAATAATAATAATAATAATAATAATAATAATAATAATAATAATAATAATTTGTGCAACCTAATGAATTTTGGGTCCTGAGGGTTAATCTAAAATGGGTTTCATGCTAATAATAATAATAATGATAATAATAATAATAATAATAATAATAATAATAATAATAATAATAATAATAATAATTTGTGCAACCTAATGAATTTTGGGTCCTGAGGGTTAATTGAAAATGGGTTTCATGATAAATAATAATAATAATAATAATAATAAAATAATAATAATAATAATAATAATAATAATAATAATAATAAATTTGTGCAACCTAATGAATTTTGGGTCCCTGAGGGTTAATCGAAAATGGGTTTCATGCTAATAATAATAATAATAATAATAATAATAATAATAATAATAATAATAATAATAATCTTTATTTCATTAAAAGCCATATACAGTTACAATAAGGGTACTGTGATCTTACACTTTTGGACATCGGTAAAAAAAAAGATGAGATATGCAATAATATCAGTGATATATTATAAACATCAATTAGCAGGTTGACCACAGAGTTCTAAGGTCTGGGTAATAAAATCACAATAGAATTAACGCTTAACAATAATGATAGCATACATATCAGCAAACAAAAGGAGGGAGGAAAAAAATGGCGATGACAATGATAATTATGTTGGAACAGAAATTTCTTGAATAATGATAGAACTCTGGGATTAAAGATAAAGTCTAAAGTCAATATGGAAATTAGAAAATTAGTTTACCTTTAGGATTAATAATGAAAATATTCTTTTTCTATCACATCTAAACGCTTAAAGATAAACTCTAAAGTTAATATGGAAATAAGAAAATTAGTTTATTATTCTCAGTTTTGATGTCAGGGTTGCCAGTTTGGCCTTTTTTCAGGCCCCCAAAACTGAAATTTGGCCTTTTTTGAAGTTGGTCGGCCTCTAGTAATATGAAAAAAGTGGGCTTAAAACACTATATTTTTTGGCCTTTTTCTACTAATGGACCAGTTTGGCCTTTTTTACAGGGCCTCCCCCCAAAAAAAAAACTGAAATTTGGCCTTTTTTGAAATTGGTTGGCCTCTAGTAATATGAAAAAAGTGGGCTTAAAACACTATATTTTTGGCCTTTTTCTACTAATGGACCAGTTTGGCCTTTTTTACAGGCGCCTCCCCCCAAAAAAAAAACTGAAATTTGGCCTTTTTTGAAATTGGTTGGCCTCTAGTAATATGAAAAAAGGTGGGCTTAAAACACTATATCTTTGGCCTTTTTCTACTAATGGACCAGTTTGGCCTTTTTTCAGCCCCCACAATAAAAGCTGAAATTTGGCCTTTTTTGAAATTGGTTGGTCTCTAGTAATATGAAAAAAAGTGGGCTTAAATACTATATTTTTTGGCCTTTTCTACTAATGGACCAGTTTGGCCTTTTTACAGGCGCCTCCCCCTCAATAAAAAACTGAAATTTGGCCTTTTTGAAATTGTTTGGCCTCTAGTAATATGAAAAAGTGGGCTTAAAACAATATATTTTTGCCCTTTTTCTACTAATGGACCAGTTTGGCCTTTTTTTCAGGCCAAAAAAAACTGAAATTTGCCCTTTTTTGAAGTTGGTTGGCCTCTAGTAATATGAAAAAAAGTGGGCTTAAAATAATATATTTTTTTGGCCTTTTTCTACTAATGGACCAGTTTGGCCTTTTTTCAGTCCCCCCAAAACTGAAATTTGGCCTTTTTTGAAATTGGTTGGCCTCTAGTAATATGAAAAAAGTGGGCTTAAGATAATATATTTTGGCCTTTTTTCTACTAAAGCTGCCGTTGAATAGAATTTGACATTTTTCCACATTTGAAAACCTGGCAACCCTGTTTGATGTCTTTGGCCTTTTTCCTCATTTTGAAACCCTGGCAACCCTGTTTGATGTCTTTGGCCTTTTTCCACATTTTGAAAACTGGCAACCCGGTTTGATGTCTTTGGCCTTTTTTCCACATTTGAAAACCTGGCAACCCTGTTTGATGTCTTTGGCCTTTTTCCACATTTTGAAAACCTGGCAACCCTGTTTGATGTCTTTGGCCTTGTTCCACATTTTGAAAACCTGGCAACCCTGTTTGGTGTCTTTGGCCTTTTTCCACATTTTGAAACCTGGCAACCCTGTTTGATGTCTTATTTCTAGCTTCGTAGAACCGAAACCTTTTGCATCAACTGGTTTTTAAGTTTTAAGTCTCCTTCCTACTTTATATCAATTCTCAAAATATTCTTTTTATTGATTTTTGCTCTTGACAATTATTTAGGGTCGCTGTTCTGGATTTCATTGTACCATTACAGAAGTCTCCCTTGGGATGTGTGGGTGTTGGTATAGGAAATGCTGTAGGCCAATAGATAAGTTTCTATTAACAGGGATATGGATATATGGATTTGATAATTTGCCGTGGATTTTGATTGTATTAAAGGATATATATATATATATATACATATATATATATATATATATAACATATACATATACCTTATATATATATATATATATATATGAGAGAGAGAGAGAGAGAGAGAGAGAGACTGTATATATATATATATATATACACCTGTATATATATACATATATACATATACATATACCTGTATATATATATATATTATATATATATATATATATAATATCTGTATATATACCTGTATATATATATATATATATATATCTGTATATATATATATATATTTATATATACTGTATATATATAGATATGTATATATATATATATATATATATAAGAGAGAGAGAGAGAGAGAGAGAGAGAGAGAGAGAGTGTGAGTGTTAGTGGTGTCCAAAAGCAATTGGGTCGTTTTATACGTCGTAATAATTTTGCAGTTAAATCTGCTATATTTTATCGCCAATATTTATTTCATCTTACACTACTAGCTATTATTAAGATGTGTAAAACGACCCAATTGTTTTTGTACACCACTAACTATCTCTCTCTCTCTCTCTCTCTCTCTCTCTCTCTCTCTCTCTGTATATACTGTATATATAAAGTACATTTTTCTTGCTATGGTCTTAATGTTAATTTAATACAAATAGTTGATTACTATTTCATTCGCCATGAAAATGTACACAAAAGAAAAAAGAAAAATTTAAATTATTTGGATCCATTTTCAGTTATAATTTTCTCTCCTTTAATTACTATTATATTACTATTTACAAGGGAATTTATTTATTTCTTAATTTTCCCTTATTCAAATAATCTTCGAATTCTATGAAAGAGTGTGGCATTTGGTTTCCCTTACATCGGACTCCACTATTAAAAAAAAAAAAAAAAAAAAAAAAAAAACTATCACACCCACTGCATGCAAATTGTCAAATATTCTTGTCCCGTCGTTGCCAGGGTCAAGTGTGGGCCCTTTAAAGCGTGAACGCCCATAAGATGAACACGAAGAGGAAATGTCATTGCTAGGTGAACGAGATTGAGCCATGCTCATTGATAAATTCGCCTTGTGGGTGATGTTTTGAGTCTGTTAGGTGTATATCTTCTTAGATGTATTATTATTATTATTAATATTATGAATACGATATTGACCATTGTATTGCTATTTTCTTTGGAGCCACCCCCAGAAAGAGGAGAGTACGTCACACACAGACACACGCATACACACACATATATGTATATATATATATATATATATATTATATGTACTTATACATATATATATATATATATATACATATATATATATACATATATATATATATATATATATTATATATACACATACACACATTTATATATATATATATAGAGAGAGAGAGAGAGAGAGAGAGAGAGAGAGAGAGAGAGAGAAAGAAAAAAATTATGCTTATTTTATCAACATTCGTGTTAATTTGTGTATTAACTATTTCTTCCAGACGCCAGTCGAAACTTCTTTTTTTATTTCTTAACTGATACATTGAATTAGAGATATACAGTGTCTTTTATATACCTTAAAATATCGTCTTTTACGAAATGGATTAAGCTACCGTAAAAGATTGCATGGAATTGAGTTTTGAGACAACTTGTGAAATATTGAAAATATATTGAAAATTTCATATGCCTGGAAAATATCTTTAGTGCATACAGTGAAAAGTGTAATCAATATATAGGTGACATTGGATTAACTATATGTCAAGAGACAGGTCCATAACCTTATAGGAGATATAGATAACTTAGAAAAATATATTGAGCAGACCTCAGTGCGAAATCCAGTCGACATTGTAGTGTTCAGCGTCCCTCTCCAAATAGCATATTTACCACCTCTCATTGGATATATGTCCCTAGCTTCTCAACTCTTATAATCTCTTCTTAAAAAAGGGTATTTGCGTTTAAGCCTTATCTGATCACCCTTTGGTATTTCCTGGGCCTTTCTCTAGATAATACTGGACTCAGTCATCAGAGAGAGAGAGAAAGAGAGAGAGAGAGAGAGAGAGAGAGAGAGAGAGAGAGAGAGAGCGAGAGAGCATAGTTCCAGTACACAGACCTTGGGTGCCCCAGAACGTTTAAAGACACCAATCTTTATAGGTCTGGCATTTTTTCTCTCTCTGTCTGTCGTCTTTTCAAGTGTCAAAGGTCCGCTTCAGGTGTCATTTATATCCCCAGGCCATCAACCACCCCTTGATCACCCCCCCAAGGGCTCCTCACCCCCTGGGTTGCCTGGGTTTTGACTATAGTTTCCATAGGATACAACCCTAGAGGGACAAGTGATTTGAGCTATCGGCTTTGAAAAGCAGTCGAAGCCCTTTGAAAAAGCAGTCGAAGCCCTTGGTCCCCGTGTGGCATTTAACCACATCTCCCCTCGGAGTAGTGCCCACACCGAGGAGAGAGCGTCCTACGCTTACTGCTGCTGCAGCAGCAGCTGCTGGACCTGAAGAAGTCGCAGTAACTCCCAAGACTCGTAAATCGCTTGAACGGAGGAATCCCGCCAGAGCCTCCTGCGGTAGTATATGGTGTCGGTGGCGGCCGCATGGTCGCGCCTTGGGGACGTGTGCCGAGGAGCTGCTGCTGCGGGCTTCACCTGCTACCCATTTCTCTTCGGAGGGCCCGCCAAGAAATTCGGCGTGGCTGAAGGCCCGGCTGGCGGTGCAGGTAGCTACCCGATGGTAGCGACCTGCTCCGCCGACTCATCGTCCAATGCGCCAATTCTCGCTATGGACAGCGCGTCTTCTCCGCCCCCTAATTATTCAGGTATTTTTCTCCTATTTTTTTTTGGGGGGGGGGTTTCTTGTTTATTGGTTTTTCTTTTTTTCTAGTATATATATATATGTATATATATATATATATGTGTGTGTGTGTATATATATATATATATATATATATATATATATATACTGTATATATGTGTATATATATTATATATATACATATATATATATATATATGCATATACATGTGTATGTATATATATATATATATATATTTATATGTGTGTATATATATATACATATATATATATATATATATACATACATACATACATATATATATATATATATATACATATATATATGCTTTTTTTTGCAGATTTCAAATTATTCAGGTAATTTCTGAGCCCCTATTTTTTGCTTGTTTAATTGTTTTTCTTTTGTTTCAGTATATATGTTTTTTTTGCAGAACATTTAGTGAAATTATTATTCAGGTAATTTCTTAGCCTTTATTTTTTGTTTTAGTGTTTGTTTTTCTTTTACTTCAGTATATATATTTTTTTAGCAGATTATTTAATGAAAATTTCCGTTTTTTTATTGTCTTTAATACCTTTATATTTGGTAAATCTCTGGATATTTATTGTCTTAAATACCTATATATTATTATACTTTAATTTTTTATTTCAATGTTATCTTTCATGATATATTTATTGTTTTTTTTTCTATTATTTCTGTATATTTATTCTTTTATTTCTTTACTTATTCACCAAATACCTTTGTGCTATTATGCTTTAATTTATTTCAATATTATTTTTTATGACTTTCTTTATTGGCCATTTTTATATTCTGTATGTTATAATTTTATTTCATGGGTTGTGGTGGCCGATGTGGTAAAGTCCCTGACTGGTGATCACCAGACTAGGGTTCAAGTCTCGCTCAAACTCGTTAGTTTCTTTGGTCGATGCATCCTCACCATCCTTATGAAGTAAGAATGTGGAGGGGTTTTGGGGATGGCCGATGTGGTAAAGTCCCTGACTGGTGATCACCAGACTAGGGTTCGAGTCCCGCTCAAACTCGTTAGTTTCTTTGGTCGATGCATCCTCACCATCCTTATGAAGTAAGGATGTGGAGGGGTTTGGGGGTGGCCGATGTGGTAACGTCCCTGAGTGGTGATCCCCAGTCAAGTACCGCTCAAACTCGTTAGATTCTTTGGTCGCTGCAACCTCACCATCCTTGTGAGCTAAGGGGGAGCCTATAGATCTATCTGCTGGGTCATCACCAGCCATTGCCTGGCCCTCTTTGATCCTAGCTTGGGTGGAGAGGAGGCTTGGGCGCTAATCATATGTACTGTATATATGGTCAGTCTCTAGGGCATTGTCCTGCTTGATAGGGGAATGTCACTGTCCCTTGCCTCTGCTATTCATGAGAAGCCTTTAAACCTATTCACCATAGGTGAAATCTTTATTATTGAAGTACATCTTTTTTCTTTATTAATATTTTATCTTTATTAACTTTGATATTTTCCTGTAATTCTCTCTCTCTCTCTCTCTCTCTCTCTCTCTCTCTCTCTCTACATTGTTCGTCTATCACATTATTCGGTCTCTCTCTCTCACACATTATTCGGTCTCTCTCTCTCTCACATTATTAGGTCTCTCTCTCTCTCTCTCTCTCTCTCTCTCTCTCACATTATTCGGTCTCTCACACCATTCGTCCGTCTCTCTCTCTCTCTCTCTCTCTCTCTCTCTCTCTCTCTCTCTCTCTCTCTCTCTCTCTCACACACATTATTCGTCTCATTATTCGGCCTCTCTCCCTCTCACACATTATTCGGTCTCTCTCTCTCTCTCTCTCTCTCTCTCTCTCTGTGTCTGTCTGGAGGCACGCTAAGCTTACCTCACTGATCATATCACCTAAGGAGTTTTAACTTGTTTTTTAAGAAACGTGGGATGTCCCATAATAGTTTTCGGAAGGCCCACACATGAATCACCCGTATTTTACCATTCAGAAGTTGTCTGCGTGAGTCATTGGCTTTTTGTTGTGGGCTACAGTTTTACATATGTTTATGTACATAAGGTGTTAGTTGGTGGAGGAAAGAATATAGCTGGGTTTATGTATCGCGTGTCTTTTCTTATGTTTATGGTTATTTTGCTTTTTCTCTTTGCCTACACATACGCCGAATAGTCTGGCCTATTCTTTACAGATTCTCCTCTGTCCTCATACACCTGACAACACTGAGATTATTAAACAATTTTTCTATCAAGGGGTTAACTACTGTACTGTAATTGTTCAGTTGCCACTTTCTTCTTGGTAAGGGTAGAAGAGACTTTAGCTATGGTAAGCAGCTCTTCTAGGAGAAGGACACTCCAAAATCAAACCATTGTTCTCTAGCCTTGGGTAGTGCCAGAGCCTCTGTACCATGGTCTTCCACTGTCTTGGGTTAGAGTTCCCTTGCTTGAGGGTACACTCAGGCACACTGTTCTATCTAGTTTCTCTTCCTCTTGTTTTGTTAAAAGTTTTATAGTTTATATAGGAAATATTTATTTTAATGTTACTCTCCTTGAAATTATATTTTTCCTTGTTTCTTCTCCTCCCTGGGCTATTTTCCCTGTTGGAGCCCCTGGGCTTATAGTATCCTTCTTTTCCAACTAGGGTTGTAGCTTACCAAGTAATAATAAATATAATAATAATAATAATGATAATAAATTGAAATTTAATGTCGAGGAAGATTCCAGATTATTAAAAAAAGAAAAAATCAACAATTTATATCTTGTATTTTAAAATCTTGTCATTCATTTGCTTCTTTTACTATGCTATGTCTGTATGTATATTTTTTTCTGGAATGCCCACTAGGCTAGCAATTTAGTCTATTTGTCTATTATACGTGAAATTAGAAACAAGAAATCATCATCATCATATTCATCATCATCATCATCATCTCCTCCTACGCCTATTGACGCAAAGGACCTCGGTTAGATTTCGCCAGTCGTCTCAATCTTGAGCTTTTAATTCAATACTAGTTTTTAGAAGCAAGAAATAGATGGGGCATATGACACCCCCCCCCCCTCGACAAGAAAAAAAGCATTCAAGGGAAATATAAATATATCTTTTTTTTCACATTGTCGTTAAGAAATATTTTATCAGTTAAACTATTATAAATTCTAAAAAATAATCATAATTTATTCATATTTCTTAAATTAGCAAGAATATTATTTCACATTATCTTCAAGAATAATTTATGATTCATACTATTATAAGTTATAAGAATAATCAAGTTTTGTCATATTTCATTGGCAAGAATAATATTTCGAGAATACTAAAAGAATGAAGATGTTATCGGAGCGATTGTTTCCTGGAAGTCTAAACATCTGACTGAAATCTACCAATAATATTTTGATATATGTTTTTGACAGTCGGGCAGACAACCTTCGTCAAAGTTGAAGAATATGAGAAAAAAAAAAATAGTCAAAATAAACTTTCTTCCACCAAATCGAGTTTTGCATAAACGTCATGATTTCGATGATGTGGGCCACACCAACTCGTAAAAAATGGAAACAACATTATCTTCTTCTTACTCCCTGTCTCTCTTCGTTTACTTTTCCTTTAAACAGTATTGGATATAGGACTTCTCACTCCTTTCTCCCTGTCTCTCGTCGTTTACTTTTCCTTTAAACAGTATTGGATAAAGGACTTATCACTCCTTACTCCCTGTCTCTCTTCGTTTACTTTTCCTTTAAACAGTATTGCATAAAGGACTTCTCACTCCTTACTCCCTGTCTCTCTTCGATTACTTTTCCTTTAAACAGTATTGGATACAGGACTTTTAACTCCTTACTCCCTGTCTCTCTTCGTTTACTTTTCCTTTAAACAGTATTGGATAAAGGACTTATCACTCCTTACTCCCTGTCTCTCTTCGTTTAGTTTTCCTTTAAACAGTATTGGATATAGGACTTCTCACTCCTTACTCCTGGTCTCTATTCGTTTACTTTTCCTTTAAACAGTATTGGATAAAGGACTTATCACTCCTTACTCCCTGTCTCTCTTCGTTTAGTTTTCCTTTAAACAGTATTGGATATAGGACTTCTCACTCCTTACTCCCTCTTCTCTCTTCGTTTAGTTTTCCTTTAAACACTATTGGATACAGGACTTCTCACTCCTTACTCCCTGTCTCTCTTCGTTTACTTTTCCTTTAAACAGTATTGGATATAGGACTTCTCACTCCTTACTCCCTGTCTCTCTTCGTTTACTTTTCCTTTAAACAGTATTGGATACAGGACTTCTCACTCCTTACCCCCTGTCTCTCTTCGTTCACTTTTCCTTTAAACAGTATTGGATATAGGACTTTTCACTCCTTTCTCCCTGTCTCTCTTCGTTTAGTTTTCATTTAAACAGTATTGGATATAGGACTTCTCACTCCTTACTCCTTGTCTCTCTTCGTTTACTTTTCCTTTAAACAGTATTGGATAAAGGACTTTTCACTCCTCACTCCCGGTTTCTCTTCGTTTAGTTCTCCTTTAAACAGTATTGGATATAGGACTTTTCACTTCTTACTCCCTTTCTCTCTTCGTTTAGTTTTCCTTTAAAAAGTATTTGCTATAGGACTTATCACTCCTTACTCATTGTCTCTCTTCGTTTACTTTTCCATTAAACAGTATTGGATATAGGACTTTTAACTCCTTTCTCCCTGTCTCTCTTCGTTTACTTTTCCATTAAACAGTATTGGATATAGGACTTTTAACTCCTTACTCCGTGTCTCTCTTTGTTTACTTTTCCTTTAAACAGTATTGGATATAGGACTTCTCACTCCTTTCTCCCCGTCTCTCTTCGTTTACTTTTCCTTTAAACAGTATTGGATATAGGACTTTTCACTCCTTTCTCTCTGTCTCTCTTCTTTTACTTTTCCTTTAAACAGTATTGGATATAGGATTTCTCACTCCTTACTCCCTGTCTCTCTTCGTTTACTTATCCTTTAAACAGTATTGGATATAGGACTTTTAACTCCTTACTCCGTGTCTCTCTTCGTTTACTTTTCCTTTAAACAGTATTGGATATAGGACTTTTCACTCCTTTCTCCCTGTCTCTCTTCGTTTACTTTTCCTTTAAACAGTATTGGATATAGGACTTCTCACTCCTTACTCCCTCTTCTCTCTTCGTTTAGTTTTCCTTTAAACAGTATTGGATATAGGACTTCTCACTCCTTACTCCCTCTTCTCTCTTCGTTTAGTTTTCCTTTAAAAAGTATTTGCTATAGGACTTATCACTCCTTACCCCCTGTCTCTCTTCGTTCACTTTTCCTTTAAACAGTATTGGATATAGGACTTTTCACTCCTTTCTCCCTGTCTCTCTTCGTTTAGTTTTCATTTAAACAGTATTGGATATAGGACTTCTCACTCCTTACTCCTTGTCTCTCTTCGTTTACTTTTCCTTTAAACAGTATTGGATAAAGGACTTTTCACTCCTCACTCCCGGTTTCTCTTCGTTTAGTTCTCCTTTAAACAGTATTGGATATAGGACTTTTCACTTCTTACTCCCTTTCTCTCTTCGTTTAGTTTTCCTTTAAAAAGTATTTGCTATAGGACTTATCACTCCTTACTCATTGTCTCTCTTCGTTTACTTTTCCATTAAACAGTATTGGATATAGGACTTTTAACTCCTTTCTCCCTGTCTCTCTTCGTTTACTTATCCTTTAAACAGTATTGGATAAAGGACTTTTAACTCCTTACTCCCTGTCTCTCTTCGTTTACTTATCCTTTAAACAGTATTGGATATAGGACTTCTCACTCCTTACTCCCTGTCTCTCTTCGTTTACTTTTCCTTTAAACAGTATTGGATATAGGACTTTTAACTCCTTACTCCCTGTCTCTCTTCGTTTACTTTTCCTTTAAACAGTATTGGATATAGGACTTTTAACTCCTTACTCCCTGTCTCTCTTCGTTTACTTTTCCTTTAAACAGTATTGGATATAGGACTTCTCACTCCTTACTCCCTCTTCTCTCTTCGTTTAGTTTTCCTTTAAACAGTATTGGATACAGGACTTCTCACTCCTTACTCCCTGTCTCTCTTCGTTGACTTTTCCTTTAAACAGTATTGGATACAGGACTTCTCACTCTTTACTCCCTCTCTCTCTTCGTTTACTTTTCCTTTAAACAGTATTGGATACAGGACTTCTCACTCTTTACTCCCTCTCTCTCTTCGTTTACTTTTCCTTTAAACAGTATTGGATATAGGACTTATCACTCCTTACTCCCTGTCTCTCTTCGTTTACTTTTCCTTTAAACAGTATTGGATAAAGGACTTCTCACTCCTTACTCCCTGTCTCTCTTCGTTTACTTTTCCTTTAAACAGTATTGGATATAGGACTTTTCACTCTTTTCTCCCTGTCTCTCTTCGTTTACTTATCCTTTAAACAGTATTGGATAAAGGACTTTTCACTCCTTACTCCCTGTCTCTCTTCGTTTACTTTTCCTTTAAACAGTATTGTATATAGGACTTTTCACTCCTTTCTCCCTGTCTCTCTTCGTTTACTTATCCTTTAAACAGTATTGTATATAGGACTTTTCACTCCTTTCTCCCTGTCTCTCTTCGTTTACTTATCCTTTAAACAGTATTGTATATAGGACTTTTCACTCCTTTCTCCCTGTCTCTCTTCGTTTACTTTTCCTTTAAACAGTATTGGATATAGGACTTTTCACTCTTTTCTCCCTGTCTCTCTTCGTTTACTTATCCTTTAAACAGTATTGGATATAGGACTTTTCACTCTTTTCTCCCTGTCTCTCTTCGTTTACTTATCCTTTAAACAGTATTGGATAAAGGACTTTTCACTCCTTACTCCCTGTCTCTCTTCGTTTACTTTTCCTTTAAACAGTATTGTATATAGGACTTTTCACTCCTTTCTCCCTGTCTCTCTTCGTTTACTTATCCTTTAAACAGTATTGTATATAGGACTTTTCACTCCTTTCTCCCTGTCTCTCTTCGTTTACTTATCCTTTAAACAGTATTGTATATAGGACTTTTCACTCTTTTCTCCCTGTCTCTCTTCGTTTACTTATCCTTTAAACAGTATTGGATAAAGGACTTTTCACTCCTTACTCCCTGTCTCTCTTCGTTTACTTTTCCTTTAAACAGTATTGTATATAGGACTTTTCACTCCTTTCTCCCTGTCTCTCTTCGTTTACTTATCCTTTAAACAGTATTGTATATAGGACTTTTCACTCCTTTCTCCCTGTCTCTCTTCGTTTACTTATCCTTTAAACAGTATTGTATATAGGACTTTTCACTCCTTTCTCCCTGTCTCTCTTCGTTTACTTTTCCTTTAAACAGTATTGGATATAGGACTTTTCACTCTTTTCTCCCTGTCTCTCTTCGTTTACTTATCCTTTAAACAGTATTGGATAAAGGACTTTTCACTCCTTACTCCCTGTCTCTCTTCGTTTACTTTTCCTTTAAACAGTATTGTATATAGGACTTTTCACTCCTTTCTCCCTGTCTCTCTTCGTTTACTTTTCCTTTAAACAGTATTGGATATAGGACTTTTCACTCTTTTCTCCCTGTCTCTCTTCGTTTACTTATCCTTTAAACAGTATTGGATAAAGGACTTTTCACTCCTTACTCCCTGTCTCTCTTCGTTTACTTATCCTTTAAACAGTATTGGATAAAGGACTTTTCACTCCTTACTCCCTGTCTCTCTTCGTTTACTTATCCTTTAAACAGTATTGGATAAAGGACTTTTCACTCCTTACTCCCTGTCTCTCTTCGTTTACTTATCCTTTAAACAGTATTGGATAAAGGACTTTTCACTCCTTACTCCCTGTCTCTCTTCGTTTACTTTTCCTTTAAACAGTATTGGATAAAGGACTTTTCACTCCTTACTCCCTGTCTCTCTTCGTTTACTTTTCCTTTAAACAGTATTCTATATAGGACTTTTCACTCCTTTCTCCCTGTCTCTCTTCGTTTACTTATCCTTTAAACAGTATTGTATATAGGACTTTTCACTCCTTTCTCCCTGTCTCTCTTCGTTTACTTATCCTTTAAACAGTATTAGATATAGGACTTTTCACTCCTTTCTCCCTGTCTCTCTTCGTTTACTTTTCCTTTAAACAGTATTGGATATAGGACTTTTCACTCTTTTCTCCCTGTCTCTCTTCGTTTACTTATCCTTTAAACAGTATTGGATATAGGACTTTTCACTCTTTTCTCCCTGTCTCTCTTCGTTTACTTATCCTTTAAACAGTATTGGATAAAGGACTTTTCACTCCTTACTCCCTGTCTCTCTTCGTTTACTTTTCCTTTAAACAGTATTGGATAAAGGACTTTTCACTCCTTTCTCCCTGTCTCTCTTCGTTTACTTATCCTTTAAACAGTATTGTATATAGGACTTTTCACTCCTTTCTCCCTGTCTCTCTTCGTTTACTTTTCCTTTAAACAGTATTGGATATAGGACTTTTCACTCTTTTCTCCCTGTCTCTCTTCGTTTACTTATCCTTTAAACAGTATTGGATATAGGACTTTTCACTCTTTTCTCCCTGTCTCTCTTCGTTTACTTATCCTTTAAACAGTATTGGATATAGGACTTTTCACTCCTTTCTCCCTGTCTCTCTTCGTTTACTTATCCTTTAAACAGTATTGTATATAGGACTTTTCACTCCTTTCTCCCTGTCTCTCTTCGTTTACTTATCCTTTAAACAGTATTGTATATAGGACTTTTCACTCCTTTCTCCCTGTCTCTCTTCGTTTACTTTTCCTTTAAACAGTATTGTATATAGGACTTTTCACTCCTTTCTCCCTGTCTCTCTTCGTTTACTTATCCTTTAAACAGTATTGGATAAAGGACTTCTCACTCCTTACTCCGTGTCTCTATTCATTTACTTTTCCTTTAAACAGTATTGGATATAGGACTTCTCACTCCTTACTCCCTCTTCTCTCTTCGTTTACTTTTCCTTTAAACAGTATTGGATATAGGACTTTTCACTCCTTTCTCCCTGTCTCTCTTCGTTTAGTTCTCCTTTCAACAGTATTGGATAAAGGACTTCTCACTCCTTACTCCGTGTCTCTATTCATTTACTTTTCCTTTAAACAGTATTGGATATAGGACTTCCCACTCCTTACTCCCTGTCTTTCTTCGTTTACTTATCCTTTAAACAGTATTGGATATAGGACTTTTAACTCCTTACTCCCTGTCTCTCTTCGTTTACTTTTCCTTTAAACAGTATTGGATACAGGACTTTTTACTCCTTACCCCCTGTCTCTCTTCGTTTACTTTTCCTTTAAACAGTATTGGATATAGGACTTTTCACTCCTTTCTCCCTGTCTCTCTTCGTTTACTTATCCTTTAAACAGTATTGGATATAGGACTTTTAACTCCTTTCTCCCTGTCTCTCTTCGTTTACTTATCCTTTAAACAGTATTGTATATAGGACTTTTCACTCCTTTCTCCCTGTCTCTCTTCGTTTACTTTTCCTTTAAACAGTATTGGATATAGGACTTTTCACTCCTTTCTCCCTGTCTCTCTTCGTTTAGTTCTCCTTTCAACAGTATTGGATAAAGGACTTCTCACTCCTTACTCCGTGTCTCTATTCATTTACTTTTCCTTTAAACAGTATTGGATATAGGACTTTTCACTCCTTTCTCCCTGTCTCTCTTCGTTTACTTATCCTTTAAACAGTATTGTATATAGGACTTTTCACTCCTTTCTCCCTGTCTCTCTTCGTTTACTTATCCTTTAAACAGTATTGTATATAGGACTTTTCACTCCTTTCTCCCTGTCTCTCTTCGTTTACTTTTCCTTTAAACAGTATTGTATATAGGACTTTTCACTCCTTTCTCCCTGTCTCTCTTCGTTTACTTATCCTTTAAACAGTATTGGATAAAGGACTTCTCACTCCTTACTCCGTGTCTCTATTCATTTACTTTTCCTTTAAACAGTATTGGATATAGGACTTCTCACTCCTTACTCCCTCTTCTCTCTTCGTTTACTTTTCCTTTAAACAGTATTGGATATAGGACTTCTCACTCCTTACTCCCTCTTCTCTCTTCGTTTACTTATCCTTTAAACAGTATTGGATAAAGGACTTCTCACTCCTTACTCCGTGTCTCTATTCATTTACTTTTCCTTTAAACAGTATTGGATATAGGACTTCCCACTCCTTACTCCCTGTCTTTCTTCGTTTACTTATCCTTTAAACAGTATTGGATATAGGACTTTTAACTCCTTACTCCCTCTTCTCTCTTCGTTTACTTTTCCTTTAAACAGTATTGGATATAGGACTTCTCACTCCTTACTCCCTCTTCTCTCTTCGTTTACTTATCCTTTAAACAGTATTGGATAAAGGACTTCTCACTCCTTACTCCGTGTCTCTATTCATTTACTTTTCCTTTAAACAGTATTGGATATAGGACTTCCCACTCCTTACTCCCTGTCTTTCTTCGTTTACTTATCCTTTAAACAGTATTGGATATAGGACTTTTAACTCCTTACTCCCTGTCTCTCTTCGTTTACTTTTCCTTTAAACAGTATTGGATACAGGACTTTTTACTCCTTACCCCCTGTCTCTCTTCGTTTACTTTTCCTTTAAACAGTATTGGATATAGGACTTTTCACTCCTTTCTCCCTGTCTCTCTTCGTTTACTTTTCCTTTAAACAGTATTGGATATAGGACTTCTCACTTCTTACCCCCTGTCTCTCTTCGTTTAATTTTCCTTTAAACAGTATTGGATACAGGACTTCTCACTCCTTACTCCCTGTCTCTCTTCATTTACTTTTCCTTTAAACAGTATTGGATAAAGGACTTCTCACTCCTTACTCCGTGTCTCTATTCATTTACTTTTCCTTTAAACAGTATTGGATATAGGACTTCCCACTCCTTACTCCCTGTCTTTCTTCGTTTACTTATCCTTTAAACAGTATTGGATATAGGACTTTTAACTCCTTACTCCCTGTCTCTCTTCGTTTACTTTTCCTTTAAACAGTATTGGATACAGGACTTTTTACTCCTTACCCCCTGTCTCTCTTCGTTTACTTTTCCTTTAAACAGTATTGGATATAGGACTTTTCACTCTTCACTCCCGGTTTCACTTCGTTTAGTTCTCCTTTAAAAAGTATTTAATATAGGACTTATCACTCCTTACTCCTTGTCTCTCTTCGTTTACTTTTCCTTTAAACAGTATTGGATACAGGACTTCTCACTCCTTACTCCCTGTCTCTCTTCGTTTACTTTTCCTTTAAACAGTATTGGATATAGGACTTCTCACTTCTTACCCCCTGTCTCTCTTCGTTTAATTTTCCTTTAAACAGTATTGGATACAGGACTTCTCACTCCTTACTCCCTGTCTCTCTTCATTTACTTTTCCTTTAAACAGTATTGGATATAGGACTTTTCACTCCTTTCTCCCTGTCTCTCTTCGTTTACTTTTCCTTTAAACAGTATTGGATATAGGACTTTTCACTCCTTTCTCTCTGCCTCTCTTCGTTTACTTTTCCTTTAAACAGTATTGGATATAGGACTTTTCACTCCTTTCTCTCTGCCTCTCTTCGTTTACTTTTCCTTTAAACAGTATTGGATATAGGACTTTTCACTCCTTTCTCCCTGTCTCTCTTCGTTTACTTTTCCTTTAAACAGTATTGGATATAGGACTTTTCACTCCTTTCTCCCTGTCTCTCTTCGTTTACTTTTCCTTTAAACAGTATTGGATATAGGACTTTTCACTCCTTTCTCTCTGCCTCTCTTCGTTTACTTTTCCTTTAAACAGTATTGGATATAGGACTTTTCACTCCTTTCTCCCTGTCTCTCTTCGTTTACTTTTCCTTTAAACAGTATTGGATATAGGACTTTTCACTCCTTTCTCCCTGTCTCTCTTCGTTTACTTTTCCTTTAAACAGTATTGGATATAGGACTTTTAACTCCTTACTCCCTGTCTCTCTTCGATTACTTTTCCTTTAAACAGTATTGGATATAGGACTTTTCACTCCTTTCTCTCTGTCTCTCTTCGATTACTTTTCCTTTAAACAGTATTTAATATAGGACTTATCACTCCTTACTCCCTGTCTCTCTTCGTTTAATTTTCCTTTAAACAGTATTGGATATAGGACTTTTCACTCCTTTCTCCCTGTCTCTCTGCATTTACTTTTCCTTTAAACAGTATTGGATACAGGACTTCTCATTCCTTTCTCCCTGTCTCTCGTCGTTTACTTTTCCTTTAAACAGTATTGCATAAAGGACTTCTCACTCCTTACTCCCTGTCTCTCTTCGATTACTTTTCCTTTAAACAGTATTGGATATAGGACTTCTCACTCCTTACTCCTGGTCTCTATTCGTTTACTTTTCCTTTAAACAGTATTGGATAAAGGACTTATCACTCCTTACTCCCTGTCTCTCTTCGTTTAGTTTTCCTTTAAACAGTATTGGATATAGGACTTTTAACTCCTTACTCCCTGTCTCTCTTCGTTTACTTTTCCTTTAAACAGTATTGGATATAGGACTTTTAACTCCTTACTCCCTGTCTCTCTTCGTTCACTTTTCCTTTAAACAGTATTGGATATAGGACTTCTCACTCCTTACTCCCTTTCTCTCTTCGTTTAGTTTTCCTTTCAACAGTATTGGATACAGGACTTCTCACTCCTTACCCCCTGTCTCTCTTCGTTTTCTTTTCCTTTAAACAGTATTGGATTTAGGACTTCTCACTCCTTACTCTCTGTCTCTCTTCGTTTACTTATCCTTTAAACAGTATTGGATATAGGACTTTTAACTCCTTACCCCCTGTCTCTCTTCGTTTAGTTTTCCTTTAAAC
>NC_090753.1:67419633-67422399 GCF_036898095.1 Palaemon carinicauda
CCTCCGCCGCCACCTCCTTATTCTTCTTCGACTTCTTCTTCTCCTTCTCCTCCTCCTGCTTATTCTTCTTCTACTTCTTTTTCCTCTTCTTCTTCTTCTTCTCTTCCTCCTCCTCCTCCTCCTCCTCCTTCTCCTTCTTATTCTTCTTCGACTTCTTTTTCTTCTTCTTCGTCTCCTCGTCCTCCTCCTCCTCCTCCTTCTCCTTCTCCTCCTCCTGCTTATTCTTCCTCTACTTCTTTTTCCTCTTCTTCTTCTTTTCTTCCTCCTCCTCCGCCTACGCCACCTCCTTCTTATTCTTCTTCGACTTCTTTTTCTTCTCCTCCTCCTCCTCCTCCTGCTTATTCATCTTCTACTTCTCTTTCCTCTTCTTCTCTTCCTCCTCCTCCTCCTCCTCCTCCGCCTCCGCCACCTCCTCCTTATTCTTCTTCGACTTCTTTTTCTTCTTCGTCTCCTCCTCCTATTCCTGCTTATTCTTCTTCTACTTCTTTTTCCTCTTTTTCTTCTTCTCTTCCTCCTCCTCCTCCTCCTGCGCCTCCTTCTTATTCTTCTTCGACTTCTTTTTCTTCTTCGTCTCCTCCTCCTCCTCCTCCTTTTTCTTCTTCTCCTCCTCCTCCTTTTTCTTCTTCTCCTCCTCCTCCTTCTTCTTCTTTTTCTTCTTCTTCTTATGCTTCTCCTCCTCCTCCTTCTTCTTTTTCTTCTTCTTCTTCTTCTGCTTCTCCTCCTCCTCCTTCTTCTTCTTTTTCTTCTTCTTCTTCTGCTTCTCCTCTTCCTCCTTCTTCTTCTTCTTCTTCTTGTTCTTCTTCGACTTCTTTTTCTTCTTCGTCTCCTCCTCCTCCTCCTTTTTCTTCTTTTCCTCCTCCTCCTCCTCCTTTTTCTTCTCCTCCTAATTCTTCTTCTTCTGCTTCTCCTCTTCCTCCTTCTTCTTCTTCTTCTTCTTCTTCGACTTCTTTTTCTTCTTTTCCTCCTCCTCCTCCTTTTTCTTCTTTTCCTCCTCCTCCTCCTTTTTCTTCTTCTCCTCCTCCTCCTCCTTCTTCTTCTTTTTCTTCTTCTTCTGCTTCTCCTCTTCCTCCTTTTTCTTCTTCTTCTTCTTGTTCTTCTTCGACTTCTTTTTCTTCTTCGTCTCCTCCTCCTCCCTCCTTCTTCTTCTTTTTCTTCTTCTTCTTCTGCTTCTCCTCCTCCTCCTTCTTCTTCTTCTTATTCTTCTTCGACTTCTTTTTCTTCTTCGTCGCCTCCTCCTCCTCCTCCTTCTTCTTTTTCTTCTTCTTCTTCTGCTTCTCCTCCTCCTCCTTCTTCTTCTTATTCTTCTTCGACTTCTTTTTCTTCTTCGTCTCCTCCTCCTCCTCCTTCTTCTTCTTTTTCTTCTTCTTCTTCTGCTTCTCCTCCTCCTCCTTCTTCTTCTTCTTATTCTTCTTCGACTTCTTTTCTTCTTCGTATCCTCCTCCTCCTCCTCCTCCTCCTTTTTCTTCTTTTCCTCCTCCTCCTCCTTTTTCTTCTTCTCCTCCTCCTCCTCCTCCTTCTTCTTTTTCTTCTTCTTCTGCTTCTCCTCTTCCTCCTTCTTCTTCTTCTTCTTCTTGTTCTTCTTCGACTTCTTTTTCTTCTTCGTCTCCTCCTCCTCCTCCTTTTCTTCTTTTCCTCCTCCTCCTCCTCCTTTTTCTTCTTCTCCTCCTAATTCTTCTTCTTCTGCTTCTCCTCTTCCTCCTTCTTCTTCTTCTTCTTCTTCTTCGACTTCTTTTTCTTCTTTTCCTCCTCCTCCTCCTTTTTCTTCTTTTCCTCCTCCTCCTCCTTTTTCTTCTTCTCCTCCTCCTCCTCCTTCTTCTTCTTTTTCTTCTTCTTCTGCTTCTCCTCTTCCTCCTTTTTCTTCTTCTTCTTCTTGTTCTTCTTCGACTTCTTTTTCTTCTTCGTCTCCTCCTCCTCCTCCTTCTTCTTCTTTTTCTTCTTCTTCTTTTGCTTCTCCTCCTCCTCCTTCTTCTTCTTCTTATTCTTCTTCGACTTCTTTTTCTTCTTCGTCTCCTCCTCCTCCTCCTTCTTCTTCTTTTTCTTCTTCTTCTTCTGCTTCTCCTCCTCCTCCTTCTTCTTCTTCTTATTCTTCTTCGACTTCTTTTTCTTCTTCGTATCCTCCTCCTCCTCCTCCTCCTCCTTTTTCTTCTTTTCCTCCTCCTCCTCCTTTTTCTTCTTCTCCTCCTCCTCCTCCTCCTTCTTCTTTTTCTTCTTCTTCTGCTTCTCCTCTTCCTCCTTTTTCTTCTTCTTCTTCTTGTTCTTCTTCGACTTCTTTTTCTTCTTCGTCTCCTCCTCCTCCTCCTTTTTCTTCTTTTCCTCCTCCTCCTCCTTCTTCTTTTTCTTCTTCTTCTTCTGCTTCTCCTCCTCCTCCTTCTTCTTTTTCTTATTCTTCTTCGACTTCTTTTTCTTCTTCGTCGCCTCCTCCTCCTCCTCCTGCTTATTCTTCTTCGACTTCTTTTTCTTCTTCGTATCCTCCTCCTCCTCCTCCTCCTCCTTTTTCTTCTTCTCCTCCTCCTTCTTCTTCTTTTTCTTCTGCTTCTCCTCCTCCTCCTTCTTCTTCTTCTTCTTGTTCTTCGACTTCTTTTTCTTCTTCGTCTCCTCCTCCTCCTCCTTTTTCTTCTTTTCCTCCTCCTCCTTCTTCTTCTTCTTCTTTTTCTTCTGCTTCTCCTCCTCCTCCTCCTTCTTCTTCTTCTTCTTCTTGTTCTTCTTCGACTTCTTTATCTTCTTCGTCTCCTCCTCCTCCTCCTCCTCCTCCTTCTTCTTCTTCTT
>NC_090753.1:67422899-67425399 GCF_036898095.1 Palaemon carinicauda
CTATGTTTTTTTTTTGTGAAATTTGACTCTAATTCTTCAGAATAAGTTTTTTTTTACTCAGTATTATGTCATGTGTTTATCAGATTTCTCTCTCTCTCTCTCTCTCTCTCTCTCTCTCTCTCTCCAGTGTGTAATAAGATTTTTATGTACAAAATCACTATTAATTCAGAATTGTTTAGGTTATATATATATATATATATACATGTATAATATATATATATATATATATAGAGAGAGAGAGAGAGAGAGAGAGAGAGAGAGAGAGAGATACTTCATATATGCATTATTTATTAATGTATATAATTATATATATATATATATATATATATGTACTGTGTATATATATATATATATATATATGAAATATTTATAAACAGAGTATACACGCATATGTATGTATAAACTATTTTACATATAAAAATACTGCAATGTTATGCCTGATAGGTTCGTATTAAATGCAGTTTCTGCTATTTGTGACAGAAAGGTTAAAGGTGTTGGACAGCAAAGTAGGAAAATACCAAAGTCAGCGGAGAAAAGGCCAAGGACTGGCAGCAATTCAGTAGCTTTTAATAGCGCTTGCAAGTTTGCCTCACTATTAAACCTCATTTTTTAGAGTCCGCTATTGAGAGACCGGACTATTTTCCCTAAAGTGAATTATCTCGTATAGTATAACTGTATTTTTAAGGTTAATTGGGTTTGGTGATAAGTTGTTGTTGTTGTTGTTGTGGTGATAAGTTGTTGTTGTTTGTTGTTGTGGTGGTGATAAGTTGTTGTTGTTTGTTGTTGTGGTGGTGATAAGTTGTTGTTGTTTGTTGTTGTTGTTGTGGTGATAAGTTGTTGTTGTGGTGATAAGTTGTTGTTGTTGTTGTTGTTGTGGTGGTGATAAGTTGTTGTTGTTTGTTGTTGTTGTTGTGGTGATAAGTTGTTGTTGTTGTTGTTGTTGTTGTGGTGATAAGTTGTTGTTGTTGTGGTGGTGATAAGTTGTTGTTGATGTTGTTGTTGTTGTTCTTATTATTATTATTATAATTATTATTATCATTATTATTATTATTAATAATTTCTAAGCTACAACCATAGTTGGAAAAGCACAATGCTATAAACCCAGGGGCTCCAACAGGGACAATAGCCCAGTGAGGAAAGGAAACAGAAAAATTAAATACTTAAGAAGAATAAGAACATTAAATTAAACATCTCCTTTATAAACTATAAAAATTTAAACAAAACAAGAGGAAGAGAAATAAGATAGAATAGTGTGCCCGAGTGTACCCTCAAGCAAAAGAATTCTAACCCAAGGCAGTGGAAGACCATGGTATAGAGTCTATGGCACTACCCAAGACTAGAGAACAATGATTAGATTTTGGAGTGTTCTTGTTGAGTGTTAAAAGTCCTCTTCTGTTTAATTTACCTTAAACAAAAATTAGGAACTTTTTTTTTTCAGCTGAAGAAGCAGTTTGAAATATACAACTTATAAAACTGTTAATTCATAATACCCACAACGTATATAACTGGATTTATAATACTAACAGCGTATATAACTGTGGATTTATAATACCCGCACCGTATATAATTGTGGATTTATAATACCCACAACGTATATAACTGTGGATTTATAATACCCACAGCGTATATAACTGTGGATTTATAATACCCGCACCGTATATAATTGTGGATTTATAATACCCACAACGTATATAACTGTGGATTTATAATACCCACAGCGTATATAACTGTGGATTTATAATACCAACAACGTATATAACTGGATTTATAATACCCACAACGTATATAACTGGATTTATAATACCCACAACGTATATAACTGGATTTATAATACCCACAACGTATATAACTGGATTTATAATACCCACAGTGTATATAACTGTGGATTTATAATACCTACAGCGTATATAACTGTGGATTTATAATACCCACAACGTATATAATTGTGGATTTATAATACCTACAGCGTATATAACTGTGGATTGATAATACCAATAGCGTATATAACTGAATTTATAATACCCACAACGTATATAACTGTGGATTTATAATACCCACAACGTATATAACTGTGGATTTATAATACCCACAACGTATATAACTGTGGATTTATAATACACACAACGTATATAACTGAATTTGTAAGACCCACAAGTATATAATTGTGGATTTATAATACCCACAATGTATATAACTTTTATGAAAACAAAGACAGAATAAAGAGTTAATTTTCATTGATATATCTCACATTCGTTTTAACCACTGATTGTTATTATTATTATTATTATTATTATTATTATTATTATTATTATTATTGTTATTATTATTATAATTTTCCTTCTATCAAAGGTAATGATTAAAGAAAAATGCTTATTAATTTGAAATATTTTTTTTTATCTTTAAATGTATCGCCATTTCTGACTTTGAAAATTGAAATTACTTTTTGAATTATATTCCTTACGTTTTAAAAAAAATCACGAATGTATCGTTCTCCAGCAAA
>NC_090753.1:67432899-67459774 GCF_036898095.1 Palaemon carinicauda
GAGAGAGAGAGAGAGAGAGAGAGAGAGAGGAGAGAGAGAGAGAGTTGGTTGAGGCAAAGACGCGTTAGGTATATTTTAATAAACTTTTTATGTGTGCAGTTATTGTGGTATTTAGTATATAAACCTCGCTGTTTTGAGAGAGAGAGAGAGAGAGGAGTGAGAGAGAGAGAGAGAGAGAGTTGGTTGAGGCAAAGACTCGTTAGATATATTTTAATAGACATTTTATGTATGGAGTTATTGTGGGTATTTAATATATAAACCTCACTGTTTTGAGAGAGAGAGAGAGAGAGAGAGAGAGAGAGAGAGAGAGAGAGTTGGTTGAGGCAAAGACTCGTTAGATATATTTTAATAAACTTTTTGTGTGCAGTTATTGTGGTATTTTATATATAAACCTCACTGTTTTGAGAGAGAGAGAGAGAGAGAGAGAGAGAGAGAGAGAGAGCCCTTTGTCATCCTTGAATTGTTTACCGAAGGTGGTAGTCTTTTGTATGGTACAAAGAGTACTGGAATCAGTCCCTTGTTTTAAAAGTTGCCAATTGATATTTTACATTCTGAAAGGTGTCAGTGAAGCTATAGTATTAAGAGGTACTTGCAATTTGCTTGGAATCAAGAAATATAATAACATTCGACCAATTCCCCCACTCCACCCAAGATGGACCAGGGAGGGCCAGACAATGGCTGCTGATGACTCGGCAGATATAGTCCATTTCTTTTATCGAGGCAGATTGGCACCGACTCGCAGCGGTGCCCTTTTAGCTCGGAAAAGTTCCCTGATCGCTGATTGGTTAGAATGATCTTGTCCAACCAATCGGCGATCAGGAAACTTATCCGAGCTAAAAGGGCACCGCTGGGAGTCGGTGCAAATATGCCTCCTTTAACTCGGAAAAGTTCCCTGATCGCTGATTGGTTAGAATGATCTTGTCCAACCAATCAGCGATCAGGGAACTTTTCCGAGCTTAAAGGGCACCGCTGGGAGTCGGTGCAAATATGCCTCGCTAAAATAAATGGACTATGGTTACTCCAACACTTAAAAACATACCAGACACCTCACACATCTCGAACTGTTGACCTAACCGCGCCAGGACTCCTCGCTGCTGGGAGGAAGGACGTTATTGACTGGTACAATACAGGAACATACGCTACCGGGGTCTAAGGCGATGGCAGGCAGGGCAGCCGATTGGGACTACGGTCTACCCAATGGCAAAGCAAAGTCCTTCGAAAAGAAGGCAAGCGGGCTTACTACTAGTTCGTTTGGGTGAGATATTTCACTTTTGTTTATACCTCCTTTTACCTTTCTCCTTCGAGTCCCGCTCAAGCTCGATAGTTTCTTGTAGTGTCTGCAACCTTACCATCCTTCTGAACTAACAAATGGCGCAGGGGGTGGGGGGGGGGGGGCTATAGGTCCACATACTGAGTCATCAGCAGCCATTGCATGTCAGGATGCCAGAAAACATAAAAATCAATCAATCAATCAGCAGCCATTGCCTGGCCCTCCCTGGTCTTAGCTTGGTTGGAGAGAGAATTTGGATGCTGATCATATGTATATATGGTCAGTCTCTAGGGTATTGTCCTGCTTACTTGGACAGTGTCACTGTTCCTTTCCTTTGCTATTCATCGAGCGGACTTTAAACCTTAAGGCCGGGAGTACACTAGCGACTCTGTGGCGCCACAAAGCCACAGCATCGTGTGGCGGGGATGTGGTCTCCCATAGGTATCCATTGTTATCAAGTTTTGCCGCGCAAACTAGCGACTGTGGCAAGCGACTGTGGCTCTCTGTCGCTCATCCCCGCCACAGGCGTGGCTTGGCTTTAAAAACAATGGAAACGTATGGGAGACCACATCCCCGCCACACGATGCTGTGGCTTTGTGGCGCCACAGAGTCGCTAGTGTGCTCCCGGCTTTAAGCTTTTATTTTCTTAACTGTTATTTCTGCCATTATTTCTAATAGATTAGAGGGAACTACTACTATTGGATGGCTCGTTACACCCGTAAAGTCACCCTTTCTCTTAAATTCGAGAAAATTTGTAATCTTCGGATTTCCTGTTCAATCAATTGTTATTCCATCAAAGTACATGCGAAGTTTTTCATCTATTTATTCTTTATAAAGATATTTTAATGTTACTCCTCTTAGAATGATTCATTTTCCTTTTTTTCCTTCCCTCACTGGGCTATTTTCCCTGTTGGAGCCCCCCTGGGCGTATAGCATCCTGCTTTTCTAACTAGGGATGTAACTTAGCAACTACTACTACTACTACTACTACTACTACTACTACTACTACTACAACTACTACTACTACTACTACTACTAATAATAATAATAATAATAATAATAATAATGTTCATGAACTAAGGTCTAAAGTATAGTAAGCAGTATTGTTGTATGTGTAAAGATGTAATGATTTTCATAAGTATTATGGGTAAAAATATATTAATCTTATTACTGTTGATATTATTATAGAAACTAACGATAACTTGCCAGCGAAGAGAATGAATGTACCACAGACGTAAGATAGAAATAGAGTGGAAGGTATTATGCGAAATGGCGATTAAATATGGAAATACGAATAAGCCGAAGAAGATATAAATTAACAATGACGTAAATAAAAATTGGAAAAATGATAAGACAGATGAATAGTTTTTAAAGTTTATTATGAATGTAAATTGTCGGCTATAATATAGAAATGTGAATAAGCCGAAGATAGATATTAATGAAGTGAAAAAAAAGAAAAACTGATAAAGAAGATTTCTTGCAGTTTATTATTATTATTATTATTATTATTATTATTATTATTATTATTATTATTATTACTAATTGCTAAGCTACAACCTTAATTGGAAAAGCAGGATGTTATAAGCCCAGGGGCCCCAACAGGGAAAATAGCCCAGTGAGGAAAGGAAACAAGGAAAAATAAAATATTTTAAGAACAGTAAAAACTTTAAAATAAATATTTCACATATAAATTTTAAGTAATTTAACAAAACAAGAGGAAGAGAACTTAGTTAGAATAGAGTGCCCAAGTGTACCCTCAAGCAAAGAAAACTCTAAATCAAGACAGTGGAAGACCATGGTACAGAGGCTATGGCACTACCCAAGACTAGAGAACAATGGTTTGATTTTGGAGTGTCCTTCTCCTAGAAGAGCTGCTTACCATAGCTAGAGTCTCTTCTATCCCTGTGTGAATAAGCAGAAGATGAAAAAAAAAAAACTAATATAACATATTTTATTGCAGTTTAGTATAAATGTAAATAGTGACCCATAATATCTGCGTGCTTTCTCCAATCTGGTGGACACCCATTTTGAACCCAAACTTACTCTGCAGTGCACTGGGTCCCTCCCCCCTTGAAATACCTGTATTTCCCCATAATGACGTCAGTTGCGAAATAATAGGACACCCATTTTGAACCCAAACCTTACAGAGGGGGTGCATTGGGTCCCTCCCCCCTTGAAATACCTGTATTTCCCCATAATGACGTCAGTCGCGAAATAATAGGACACCCATTTTGAACCCAAACCTTACAGAGGGGGTCCATTGGGTCCCTCCCCCCTTGAAATACCTGTATTTCCCCATAATGACGTCAGTCGCGAAATAATAGGACACCCATTTTGAACCCAAACCTTACAGAGGGGGTCCATTGGGTCCCTCCCCCCTTGAAATACCTGTATTTCCCCATAATAATGTCAGTCGCCTATAATATCTATGTGCTTTCTCCAATCTGGTGGACACCCATTTTGAACCCAAACTTTATAGGGGTGCGTTGGGTCCCTCCCCCCTTGAAATACCTGTATTTCCCCCATAATGACGTCAGTCGCATAATAATATCTTATGGGCTTTCTCTAATCTGGTGGACACCCATTTTGAACCCAAACTTTATAGGGGTGCGTTGGGTCCCTCCCCCCTTGAAATACCTGTATTTCCCCCATAATGACGTCAGTCGCATAATAATATCTTATGGGCTTTCTCTAATCTGGTGGACACCCATTTTGAACCCAAACTTTTTAGGGGTGCGTTGGGTCCCTCCCCCCTTGAAATACTTGTATTTCCCCATAATGACGTCAGTCGCGTAAAGCTTATGAATCCAGCAATACTTTGCATGAAAGAAAAACAAAAAAATATAACTGAATAAATAAATAAATAAAGAATAAGATCTGCAAACTATTAACTAGGCTTGTAGCCCGGTCTTGTCTTGTGGTCACGAGGCATAATTTTCTCATTATCGTTACGATGTGTCTCCTTTGGTTTGCTCTCTGTATCTCTTTGCTTTGCAAGGAGAAACGATATGTCTTTTTTGGGGGAGGGGAGGGGGGGGGAGGGGGGAAACAAGGGGACTTTATTGCCTTGTGAAGTGGCCTCGCTCGTGGGTGACATGACTGTGGTGAAGAAGTCATTGGAGACGCTTGGCTATTAAATGCTGCTCTCTTTTTCCAAGAAAAGAAGTCTCCAAATTGAAATCTTGGCTATTAAATGCTGCTTTTTTCCAAGAAAAGAAGTCTCCAAATTGAAATCTTGGCTATTAAATGCTGCTCTTTTTTCCAAGAAAAGAAATCTCCAAATTGAAGTCTTGGCTATTAAATGCTGCTCTTTTTCCCCGAAAAGAAGTCCCCAAATTAAAATCTTGGCTATTAAATGCTGCTTTTTTTCCAAGAAAAGAAGTCTCCAAATTGAAATCGTGACTATTAAATGCTGCTTTTTTTTCCAAGAAAAGAAGTCTCCAAATTGAAATCTTGACTATTAAATGCTACTTTTTTTCCAAGAAAAGAAGTCTCCAAATTGAAATCTTGGCTATTAAATGCTGCTCTTTTTTCCAAGAAAAGAAGTGTCCAAATTGAAATCTTGGCTATTAAATGCTGTTTTTTCCCAAGAAAAGTAGTCTCCAAATTGAAATCTTGGCTATTAAATGCTGTTTTTTTTCCAAGAAAAGAAGTCTCCAAATTGAAATCGTGGCTATTAAATGCTTTTTTTCCCAAGAAAAGAAGTCTCCAAATTGAAATCGTGGCTATTAAATGCTGCTTTTTTTCCAAGAAAAGAAGTCTCCATATTGAAATATTGGCTATTAAATGCTGCTTTTTTCCAAGAAAAGAAGTCTCCAAATTGAAATCGTGGCTATTAAATGCTGCTTTTTTTCCAAGAAAAGAAGTCTCCATATTGAAATATTGGCTATTAAATGCTGCTTTTTTCCAAGAAAAGAAGTCTCCAAATTGAAATCGTGGCTATTAAATGCTGCTTTTTTTCCAAGAAAAGAAGTCTCCAAATTGAAATCTTGGCTATTAAATGCTGCTCTTTTTTTCCAAGAAAAGAAGTCTCCAAATTGAAATCTTGGCTATTAAATGCTGTTTTTTTTTTCCAAGAAAAGAAGTCTCCAAATTGAAATCTTGGCTATTAAATGCTGCTCTTTTTTCCAAGAAAAGAAGTCTCCAAATTGAAATCTTGGCTATTAAATGCTGTTTTTTTTTTTTCCAAGAAAAGAAGTCCTCCAAATTGAAATCTTGGCTATTAAATGCTGCTCTTTTTTCCAAGTAAAGAAGTCTCCAAATTGAAATCGTGGCTATTAAATGCTGCTCTTTTTTCCAAGAAAAGAAGTCTCCAAATTAAAATCTTGGCTATTAAATGCTGCTCTTTTTTCCCCGAAAAGAAGTCTCCAAATTAAAATCTTGGCAATTAAATGCCGTTTTTTTTTCCAAGAAAATAAGTCTCCAAATTGATATCTTGGCTATTAAATGCTGTTTTTTTTCCAAGAAAAGAAGTCTCCAAATTGAAATCTTGGCTATTAAATGCTGCTCTTTTTTCCAAGAAAAAGAAGTCTCCAAATTGAAATCTTTGTTATTAAATGCTGTTTTTTTTTTCCAAGAAAAGAAGTCTCCATATTGAAATCTTGGCTATTAAATGCTGCTTCTTTCCAAGAAAAGAAGTCTCCAAATTGAAATCGAAAACAGTTGAATATTATTTTTTTTTCCCAAGAAAAGAAACCTCCAAATTGAAATGATGAAACGGGCGATAAGTATTTAATTGGATTTCTGAAACTATTTTTATTTTTTTTTTTGGGGGGGGGGGGGAAGAAAAGAAACATCGAAATTGAAATGTGAAACAGTTGATAAGTATTTTATTTGATTTCTGAAGCTCTTTTAGGAGAAGGACACTCCAAAATCAAGCCAATGTTCTCTAGTCTTGGGCTAGCGTCATAGCCTCTGTACCATTACCTCTTGCTTGAGGGTACACTCAGGCACACTATTATGGTTTCTTAAGTCTTTATAATTTATATATGAAAGATCTATTTTAATGTTGTTACTACCGTATTCCTATAATATTTTATTTTAATTGTTCATTACTTCTGTTGTAGTTTATTTATGACGCTCCAAACCAAACCATTGTTCTCTACTCTTGGTTAGTCCCCTAGCCTCTGTACCATTGTCTTCCACTGACTTGTTAGAGTTTTCTTGCTTGAGGGTATACTCTGGCACACAAATTTTCTTTTTAAGTTCTTTTAATTTATATATGAAAGATGTATTTTAATGTTGTTACTACTGTATTCCTATAATATTTTATTTTAATTGTTCATTACTCTCTTGTAGTTTATTTATTCCCTTGTTTCCTTTCCTCACTGGGTTATTTTTCCCTGTTGGAGCCCTTAGGCTTGTAGCATCCTGGTTTTAACTAGGGTTTGATGTAACCTGGAACCCCACACTATAAATCAACAGTAGAAATAATAATGATTATAATAATAATAATAATAATAATAATAATAATGATAATAATAATAATAATAATAATAATAATAATAATAAGCATAATAAGCATACGATTAATTATCCACTACTCAGCCAGAAGTAGGCCTTTATCTTTCAAAACGGCGTCAATGACCTTAGATGTCAGGATGCCTGAAAACTTTAAATCATTTCATTCATTATCTTTCAAAAACAAGGGGAAGAGAAATAAGATAAAATAGTTAACCCGAGTGTACCCTCAAGTAAGAGAACTCTAACCCAAGACAGTGGAAGGCCATGGCAGTATTATACAATATTAGCCTCTTTCTTATCAGCCAGAAGTAGGCCCTTATCTTTCAAAAATAAGGGGAAGAGAAATAAGATAGAATAGTGTGCCTGAGTGTACCCTCAAGCAAGAGAACTCTAACTCCAAACGGTGGTAGCATTACGCAATATTATCATCATTCTTATCATCCAGAAGTAGGCCATTATTTCGCCAGATTAACCAGATAAGTCTTGCCATAGGAAGTCATGCCACGGGTAAGGCGTCAGCTCATACCAGCTCATTACTCGACACCGTTAGGCTCGCATCGCAATGCGGAGACGTCAGCACAAAGGCGTCCAATGATATGGAATCGTCAGCGCTTTCGACCGTCGCTGGTCGCTTTCGGGGACGAAATTGCCAGAGCGTGTGTTGTGATGCATTCACCGCGTAAGCATCGTTATTGCTCCTCGCCAAATTGCTTTTGAACGAGCATGTAGGTCACCGAGGGTGGTTTGCGTCCGGGAGATCATAACAAGAATTGGTGAAACCTTGGCGTCATCAATTTCTGAAGGTTGATTCGTATTGAAAAGTTTTGGGTTACCATCCCTCTTGTTTTTTATTTATTTGTGTTGTAAAGACATTTATGTGATACTGACTATTAACTTTTCTAAGAGGCGCTTTCGTTACTCCTTTCGAATTCTGTTTTGGAGGCTTTATCTTCAGAATTCATGCCTTTGCCGTACATGTGATAATGACGACAGTTAATGAATCATTAACCTGAGGGTATGTTGATATTTACGATGCAATTAGATATTTTTAAACATATTAATGCTTACTGGATGGGGATGCCTTATTGAGAGAGAGAGAGAGAGAGAGAGAGAGAGAGAGAGAGAGATGCTTTTTGTGCTTGAGATGAAACCAAATAAATTTTAGAGAGAGAGAGAGAGAGAGAGAGAGAGAGAGAGAGATGCTTTTTGTGCTTGAGATGAAACCAAATAAATTTAGAGAGAGAGAGAGAGAGAGAGAGAGAGAGAGAGAGAGAGATATGCGAAGACTAGTGAGTCGGAAACCGGGGAAAACAGACTTTATAATATACTGTTTTCACGAATTTTGGGTAATTTTGGTTAGGTTAAATAGAATTACTATAAAGTCTATACTAACCTTCGAGTGTAAATTATTCCCAAGGTATATAGAATTCGGTATTACAAAATATATGATAATTCTTTTGAACATTTATTCGTGCTTTTCATACATATTTATGCATATAACTATATAAAGTTGATTCCCCCTTGGATCTGATCCCAAGGTAGAGAGAATCCAGATATTAAGCTATATATATATATATATGTGTGTGTGTGTGTGTGTGTGTGTACATATATATGCATATATATATATGTATATATTCAAATAAGCCATATATATTTTGATATATTAATGTCTGGATTCTCTTAACGACCTCGGGATCAGAGCCCCAGGCGAAATCTCACAAAGACAAGAGCTTGGCTCCGGCCGGGAATCGAACCCTGGTCGGCAAGCTTATATAGACAGTGACTAACCCATTCGGCCATTTAGTCACTGTCTATATAAGCTTGCCGACCAGGGTTCGATTCCCGGCCGGAGCCAAGCTCTTGTCTTTGTGAGATTTCGCCTGGGGCTCTGATCCCGAGGTCGTTAAGAGAATCCAGACATTAATATATCAAAATATATATGGCTTATTTGAATATGAAAAACACGTAAAAATGTGCAAAATTTATCATATATATATATATATATACATATATATATACATATATATATACATATATATATATACATATATATATATATATATATATACAGTATATATATGTATATATATATATATATATATATACAGTATATATATATATATATATATGTATGTATATATATATATATATATATATATATATATATATATATATGTATGTATATATATATATATATATAAAGAATGAAAGAAATACTAGGCATTTTCTCGACTTGGAAATTTTCGTTATGAATAATATTTCTAATCTAATTATTTTCCATTTATTAAAATATTTGGTCCACTTTGCATTGATGAATGTTTGGTCACTTTCTATACATTTATCTTCTTATTCTTTAATTATGAGTTTCTCCCCAATACAACTCTTTATCAAAGGTAACTTGAACTATTCTGTATTAGATTATTTCTCGTTTTCTAAAGCCAACTTTTGATGCCTTTTATATTTCTATAACAAAAGATGATTGTATAAAATCACTGAGTGATATCACGAACATACATGATGGATTTTGGAAATGACTTGAATATAAAGTTCATAATAGCTTTCTCTGGTTGAAGTACAGTATTAGCCTCAGTAGAACAATGCTATTATTACCTCCGCCAGGAGGTTATGTTTTCGGTTCGGTTTGTTTGTTTGTTTGTTTGTTTGTTTGTTTGTTTCTCTGTTTGTCTGTCTGTCTGTGGACAACGTAGAGGCCACATTTCTACACGGAATCACTTCAAACTTGGCCAAGTAGTTCCCCAATGTGTATGGAAGAACTGATTAAATTTTGGTCAAGGTCACCCCAAGGTCAAGGTCACAGGGGTCACTGGTGTCACTATGACATAAGTGGCCATATCAAGAGACAGAAATAAAGCACTGACTTTTGCATAAGCCAACAGGGAAGTCCTAGTCCAGGCGCAACCCATGGGTGATGTTCAAATTTATAAAGGTCAAAGGTCAAGGTCATATTGGTGCATTATATCAATGTCATATTAAGTATCAGTGGCAAATGAACAAAGATCACTTGAAGGTCAAAAGTCAAGCAGGTCACTTGAAGGTCAAGGTCACGTGAAGGTCAAGGTCACGTGAAGGTCAAGGTCACCTGAAGGTCAAGGTCACGTGAAGGTCAAGTACATTTGAAGATCAAGGTCACTTGAAGCCAAGGTCATGTGAAGGTCAAGGTCACGTGAAGGTCAAGGTCACTTGAAGGTCACGTGAAGGTCAAGGTCATGTGAAGGTCGAAGTCACATCAATTCATGATTCTAGGACATATGGCGCTCTAGGTCACCTTGGCGGAGGTATGTCCTCTACGAGGACCATGTCCGCGTTCAGGACTTGCTCACTTGTTATTATTATTATTATTATTTGCTAAGCTACAACTATAGTTGGAAAAGCAGAATGCTATAAGCCCAGGGGCTCCAACAGGGAAAATACCCCAGTGAGAAAAGGAAAAAAGGAAAAATGAAATATTTAAGAACAGTAACAACATTGAAATATCTATGTAAACTATAAAAACTTTAACAAAACAAGAGGAAGAGAAATAAAATAGGATAGTGTGCGTGATTGTACTCTGAAGTAAGAGAACTTATTATTATTATTAATAATAATTTCTAAGCTACAACCCTAGTTGGAAAAGCAGAATGCTATAAGCCCTGGGGCTCCAACAGGGAAAATAGCCAAGTGAGGAAGGGAAACCAGGAACAATAAAATATTTTATGGTGCGTAACAACATTAAAATAAATGTCTATAAAAACTATAAAAACTTGAACAAAACAAGAGGAAGAGAAATAAAATAGAATAGTGTGCTTGAGTGTGTACCCTCAAGCAAGAGAACTTTAACCCAAGACAGTGGAAGACCACGGTACAGCAAAGGAATTATATTGCCCACGTTTTTATGTGGATAATTATTGTTAGGTGCGTGGCCTTCATAAACAATACTTAGGCTATGCAGTATTGCAAGCAAATTCTTACACAGCTTTGTTATCTTTTGCTAATACCGACTTTGAACGAAAAAGCTTCTCTCCTAGGAGGACACTCCAAAATCAAACCATTTATTCTCTAGTCTTGGGTAGTGCCATAGCCTCTGTACCATGGCCCTCCAGTGTCTTGAGTTAGAGTTCTCTTGCTTGAGGATAAACTCGAGCACACTGTTCTATCTTATGTCTTATTTCTCTTCCTCATGTTTTGTTAAAGTTTTTATAGTTTATAAAGTGATATTTATTTTAATACTGTTGCTCTTCTTAAAATATTTTATTTTTCCTTGTTTCCTTTCCTCACTAAGCTATTTTTCCCTGTTGGAGCCCATGGGCTTATAGCATCCTGCTTTTCCAACTAGGGTTGTAGCTTTGCAAGTAATAATAATAATAATAATAATAATAATAATAATAATAATAATAATAATAATAATAAAGGTTTTAAAGGCCGCTCATGAATGGCAGAGGCAAGGGACAGTGAAATTGCCATAGCTCGCAGGACAATGCCCTAGAAACTGACCATGTATATGAACAGCGTTTAAACCCCTCTCCTTCCAAACTAGGACCAGGGAGGACCAGGTAATGGCTGATGATGACTCAGCAGGTAAACCTATTGGCACCCCCAAATCCCCCCCCCCCCTCATTCTTAGCTCACAAGGATGGTAAGTTAGCAGACACTACAAGAAACTATCGAACATGAGCGGGACTCGAACCCCTGTCCTGCAGAACCCTAGACAGGGACGTTTCCTATGGGCCACCATAACTCTTAAATATATTGTGCGTGATAAAAGTAATGAGTCTCTCTCTCTCTCTCTCTCTCTCTCTCTCTCTCTCTCTCTCTCTCTCATTTGTAAATGATTCATGAATTAATATCTCATAAGTCACTCACTTTCCTGTCTCATTGTGACCCCCTGCCGTTTACATCTTCATATCATTATGAGGTAAAATGTTATTATTTTCATTATATTTTAATGGTTTACCCTACGCTAACCCTCCTCTCTTGTCCGGGCTAAGTTCCGCCATTTATGTATATTATGAACCCAGCAGCCGTTTTTTTTTTATTTATATATACATATATATATATATATATATATATTTTTTTTTTTTTTTTTTTTTTTTTTTTTTTTTTTTTTTTTTTTTTCATGATTGGGGCATGCCACAGCCTGTGTAGGAAATGTTGAACATTATTATGAATGTTATGATTTTATTGTTTTAAGCTTCCCCCCCCCCCAAAAAAAAAGGAAAAAAAAAAACGCTGATATTGGAGGTTTAAGTCTTGAGACCTGACAGTTTGATAAAATTAAACTGGTAACTGGAATGACTTACGCTTCATGACCTTCCATAATCTGGATTCCATTATTATTATTATTATTATTATTATTATTATTATTATTATTATTATTATTATTATTATTATTACTACTACTACTACTACTACTACTACTACTACTACTACTACTAGTTAAGCTACAACCCCAGTTGCAAAAGCAGGATACTATAAGCCCAAGGTCTCCAAAAAGGAAAAATTGGCCCAGTGACGAAAAGAAAAAAGGAATAGGTAGACAAGAAGAGAAGTAATGAACAATAAAAATATTGTAAGAACAGTAACAACATTTAAAAATAAATCTCTCGAATAAAAAACTGTAAAACATGATAAAACAAGAGGAAGAGAAATAAGATAGAATAGTGTGCCCGAGTGTTCCCTCAAGCAAGAGAACTCTAACCCAAGACATTGGAGGACCATAAGCTGATAGACTTTGAACTGAGAGAGAGAGAGAGAGAGAGAGAGAGAGAGAGAGAGAGAGAGAGAGAGAGAGAGAGAGAGAGATAGGGGGAGGTTAACTGTTTATGGTCTTGATTTGCCCATTTAATAACAAAAAGGTCTTTCTACTTATTTAAATCTTTATAAAAAAATATTTGAAACATGGTATTTATGTTAATGGTGTCTTGATATGTTTATTTATTCATTTCCTTTCCTCACTGGGCTATTTTCCCTGTAGGAGCCCTTGGGCTTATAGCAACCTGCTTTTCCAACTAGGGTTGTAGCTTATCAAGTAATAATAATAACTATAATAATGATCTAATAACCAAAACCTCTTCTTCACTTTATTTAAATCTTTATAAGAAAAAATATTACAAAACATATGGTATTTATGTAAATAGTATTTTGATATGTTTATTTATTTACTCATTTCCTTTCCTCACTGGGCTATTTTCCCTGTTGGGCGCCCTTGGGCTTATAACATGCTGCTTTTCCAACTAGGGCTGTAGCTTAGCAAGTAATAATAATAATAATAATAATAATAATAATAATAATAATAATAACAAAACCCTCTTTCTTTTACTTCATATAAATCTTTACTAATAAGAAAATATTACTAAACATATGCTATTTCCTGCTTTTCCAACTATGGTTGTAGCCTAGCAAGTAATAATAATAATAATAATAATAATAATAATAATAATAATAATAATAACAAAACCCTCTTTCACTTCATATAAATCTATACTAATAAAAAAGATATTCTAAACATATGCTATTTACGTAAATAGTCTTCTGATATGTTTACCCCCATGCACGAAGGCACACGATTGATGACACCCTTTTGTGCTTTTCCTCACCGGAGAGTTAAACGATGTAGTCAGACGTTTATTTGATTGTTAGTGTTTTCTGTTATCTGGCCGAATGGATGGGCCAGACACGTTGGGACGTAGTGGCAAATTTGGTTTGTTAGTTTACCTCCCCTGCTCGAAGGAGAGACAGGACTGGTGGAATTAGCTGTTCTTTTACGTGTCTTGCAAGGATAAGTAAGACACGTTGGGCTTGGTGGCTTTTTTTTTTTAAAGTTTTGTCTTTGTTTCTTTACTTTTAGGATGTTTTATATACTTTGGTTTTTGTTGATTGATTGAGAATGTAATAGCATTTTATATACTTTGGATTTTGCTAATTGTTTGAGAATATAATTTCATTTTTGCTGATTGATTGAGAATGTAATTTTATTTAATATACTTTGGATTTTGCCGATTGTTTGAGAATGTAAATTCATTTTTGCTGATTGATTGAGAATGTAATTTCATTTTTGCTGATTGATTGAGAATGTAATTTCATTTTTGCTGATTGATTGAGAATGTAATTTCATTTTTGCTGATCGATTGAGAATGTAATTTTATTTTATATACCTTGGATTTTGCTGATTGATTGAGAATGTAATTTCATTTTTGCTGATTGATTGAGAATGTAATTTCATTTTTGTTGATTGATTGAGAATGTAATTTCATTTTTGCTGATTGATTGAGAATGTAATTTCATTTTTGCTGATTGATTGAGAATGTAATTTTATTTTATATACTTTGGATTTTGCTGATTGATTGAGAATGTAATAGCATTTTATATACTTTGGATTTTGCTAATTGATTGAGAATGTAATTTCGTTTTATATCTTTGCATTTTGCTGATTGATTGAGAATGTAATTTCGTTTTATATCTTTGCATTTTGTTGATTGATTGAGAATGTAATTTCACTTTTGCTGATTGATTGAGAATGTAATTTCATTTTTGCTGATTGATTGAGAATGTAATAGCATTTTATATACTTTGGATTTCGCTAATTGTTTGAGAATATAATTTCATTTTATATACTTTGGATTTTGCTAATTGATTGAATATGTAATATCGTTTTATATACTTTGGATTTTGCTAATTGATTGAGAATATGATTTCGATTTTTACTAAAGTCCCTTCCTGTATGAGTTAGAATGTAGTTATTAGTATGTAATTCAACCCATGGAAGGATTATGTAATTCAATTCTGTAAAGGGCTAGTTTGTGATTCAACCTTATGGAGGAATAATATGTAATTCAACATTAATAAGGATTGATATTTAATTCAAATAGAAGGATAAGTAAGTAATTCAACATTAAGAAGGATTAGTATTTAATTTAAAATAAGGGATAAGTATGTAATTCAACTTTAAGAAGGCCTAGTACTTAATTCAAAATGAAGGATAAATATCTAATTCAACAGGAAAGACTAGTATTTAATTCAAAATGAAGGATAAGTATGTAATTCAACAGGAAAGGTTAGTATTTAATTCAAAATGAAGGATTATTATGTAATTCAACTTTAAGATGGATTAGTATTTAATTCATAATGAATGATAAGTATGTAATTCAACATTAAGAAGGATTATTTTGTAATTCAAAATCAAGGATAAGTATGTAATTCAACATTAAGAAGGATTAGTTTTTAATTCAAAATGAAAGATAAGTATGTAATTCAACATTGGGAAGAGCTAGCTGCTAATGCAATCTTTGGAAAGTTTAGTATCCTAATCAACCCTGGGAACAATTAGTATGTAATTCAACGTTTGAAAAGATTAATATGTAATTCAACATTGGGAAGAATTAGTTTGCAACACATAATTGGAAAGTATTAGGGTGTAATTCATAATTGAACCTTGGGAAGGATTAGTATGCAATCGAACCTTGGGAAGTCTTGGTATGCAATTGAACCTAGGGAAAGATTAGTATGCAATTCAACCTTGTGAAGGATTGGTATGAAGTTGAACCTTGGGAAGGATTAGTATGCAGTTAAACCATAGGAAGGATTAGTATTTAGTTGAACCTGTGGAAGGATTAGTATGCAATTGAACTTTGGAAAGGATTAGTATGCAGTTGAACCTTGGGAAGGATTAGTATGCAATTGAACCTTGGGAAGGATTAGTATTTAATTGAACCTTGGGGAGGATTAGTATACAATTGAACCTTGGGAAGGAATAGTATGAAGTTGAATCTTGGGAGGGATTAGTATTTAGTTGAACCTTGGGAAGGATTAGTATGCAGTTGAATGCTAGGAAGGATTAGTATGCAGTTGAACCTTGGGAAGGATTAGTATGCAATTGAACCTTGGGAAGGATTAGTATTTAGTTGAACCTTGAGGAGGATTAGTATACAATTGAACCTTGGGAAGGAATAGTATGAAGTTGAATCTTGGGAGGGATTAGTATTTAGTTGAACCTTGGGAAGGATTAGTATGCAGTTGAATGCTAGGAAGGATTAGTATGCAGTTGAACCTTGGGAAGGATTAGTATGCAGTTGAACCTTGGGAAGGATTGGTATACAACCTACCCTTGGGAAGGATTAGTATGCAGTTGAACCCTAGGAAGGATTAGTATTTAGTTGAACCTGTGGAAGGATTAGTATGCAATTGAACTTTGGAAAGTATTAGTAGTCAGTTGAACCTTGGGAAGGATTAGTATGCAATTGAACCTTGGGAAGGATTAGTATTTAGTTGAACCTTGGGGAGGATTAGTATACAACTTACCCTTGGGAAGGATTAGTATGAAGTTGAACCTTGGGAAGGACTTTTATTCAGTTGAACATTGGGAAGGATTAGTATACAATTGAACCTTGGGAAGGAATAGTATAAAGTTGAATCTTGGGAGGGATTAGTATTTAGTTGAACCTTGGGAAGGATTAGTATGCAGTTGAATCCTAGGAAGGATTGGTATGCAATTTAGCCTTGGGAAGGATTAATATGCGATTGAACCTTGTGAAGGATTAGTCTGCCGGTGAACCTTAGGAAGGATTGGTATGAAGTTGAACCTCGGGAAGGATTGTTATGCAATTAAACCTCGTGAAGGATAAGTATATAATTCAACCTTGTGAAGGATAATTATATAATTGAAGGATAAATATACAATTCAACCTAGGGATTAGTTTGTATATAATTCAACTCTGTAAGGGAAAACTCTATAATTCAATCTTAGGATTAGTTAGTATATAATTCAACCCTGTGAAGGATGAATATATAATTCAACCTTGGGATTGGTTAGTATGTAATTAAACCCTGTGAATGATAAATATATAATTCAAACTTGTGATTAATTAGTATGTAATTCAATCCTGTGAAGGATAAATATATAATTCAACCTAGGGATTTGTTAGTACACAATTCAACCTTGTGACGGATGAATATATAATACAACCTTGAGATTAGTTAGTATGTAATTCAACCTTTGGAATAGTTAGTTTGTAATTCAAACTTGGGACTGGTTAGCATATAAGTCAACTTTGGGATTAGTTTTGCATTTAATTCAACCTTGGGATTGGTTAGTGTGTAATTCAACCACGTGAAGAATAATTATACATTTCAACCTTGGGGTTAGCTAGTATGTAATTCAACCTTAGGACTGGTTAGTATGTAATTCAACCCTGTGAAAGATAACTATACAATTCAACCCTGGGATTAGCTAGTATGTAATTCAACCTTGGGATTGGTTAGTATGTAATTCAACCCTAGGAAGGATAACTATGCAATTCAACCTGGGTGATAGTTAGTATGTAATTCAACCCTGTGAAGGATAATGTATAATTCAACTTTGGGATTAGTTTGTATGTAATTCAACCTTGGGATTGGTTAGTATGTAATTCAACCCTAGGAAGGATAATTATACCAATCAGCCTTGGGGATAGTTAGTATGTAATTCAGCCTTGGGGATAGTTAATATGTAATTCAACCTTGGGATTGGTTAGTATATAATTCAACCTTGGGATTGGTTAGTATATAATTCAACCTTGGGATTGTTTAGTATGTAATTCAACCCTAGGGAGGATAACTATACAATTTAACCTTGGGATTAGCTAGTATGTAATTCAACCTTGGGGATAGTTAGTATGTATTTCAACCTTGGGGATAAGTTAGTATGTAATTCAGATCTGGGTTGGATTAGCACGCAATTCCCACTTTCCAGTGGCTTAATATTTCAACTTCACGATAGTCCCATTCGAACGAGGCGTATTGTTTTTCCACATTCGAATATGCGTTTTGTCCCGATGTTTTTGTGCATCCTGTTGGTCTCTCTCTCTCTCTCTCTCTCTCTCTCTCTCTCTCTCTCTCTCGTTTTATGTTTGTATGTGTTGGTAGAGAAGAAAAAAAAAAGTATGATGATTTCCATGGTAACAGCAGTTGAAGACGTGCCTCTGCATATCTCTTTTACTGCTACTTGCATTTGCATTAGTGGCTTTAAGAATCATAGGGTAAGGGAGCTAGGTAAGACTAGGGGGGTGGGGGAGGGGGGTTAAGGGAGCTAGGTAAATAGGCAGGTAGGGGAGGGGGGGGGGGGAACGTGTTACGGAGGTAGGATATGTTCGGGATTTGGGTGATCGTGGTCTGGTAGGAGGTCATAGGAGGGGTAGGATTGGGTTGGTAGTGAGTTTGACTCTCGAGGGTCAAAACCAAGGCTAAGACTCTCTCTCTCTCTCTCTCTCTCTCTCTCTCTCTCTCTCCACTATTTTGTTACTCCTCCCATCCCCCCCTCTCTCTCTCTCTCCCACTCCCTACCTATCTCGAAAGGGGCACCTTACTGGACACCACACCTTCACGATGGTGATGATGATATTGATAATCTCTCTCTCTCTCTCTCTCTCTCTCTCTCTCTCTCTCTCATACTGCGCTACAGGAAATTATCCATTTTGCCTGAGTTTAGTAAAGAGAAGTCCCATGAATATTAAGGAAAACCAAATGGGGAACATTAAATTTTCGCCACAAAAAAAAAAAAAAAAAAATCTTGTTCATCATTTTTTCCACCCACAATAAGTCGTTTCCCTTAAAAGGGACGCCCTTGCTCGAGGGTAAAAAAACACGCAATAGTCCTGACTACATCCTTTTTTTTTCAAATTTGCTAAAGCAGGGATGAAACCCCTTTGCGGGAAAATTCCGTAATTATTATTGTTATTATTATTATTATTATTATTATTATTATTATTACTACTTGCTAAGCTACAACCCTAGTTGGAAAAGCAGGATGCTATATAAGCCCAGGGACTCCAACAGGGAAAATAGCTCAGTGAGGAAAAGAAATAAGGAAAAATAAATATGTTATTATTATTATTATTATTATTACTACTTGCTAAGCTACAACCGTAGTTGGAAAAGCAGGATGCTATAAGCCCAGGGACTCCAAGAGGGAAAATAGCTCAGTGAGAAAAGGAAACAAAGAAAAATATTTTAAGAGCAACAAGATTAAAATAAATATCTCCTATATAAACTATAAAAACTTTAACAAACCAAGAGGAAAAGAAATAAGATAGAATTGTGTGCCTAAGTGTACCCTCAAACAAGAGAATTCCATCCCAAAAGACAGTGGGGGGACCATGGTACAGAGGCTATGGCACTACCCTTGATTAGAGAACAATGGTTTGATTATGGAGTGTCCTTCTCCCAGAAGAGCTGCTTACCATAGCTAAAGAGTCTCTTCTATCCTTACAAAGAGAAAAGTTATTTTGCGTATCCTTTTTGACAAATCTCTTCCCAACGCCTTTATAGATAATTTTTTTTAGGTCTTCCTCCGTTTTCCTCATTGCAAGACTTCCAAATGTATTAACGATCATTTTGATTAAAGTTAATCTGTTAGATGTTCCACTTGGTGGAGCTATTGAAATATATGATCCCCTCTTTATAAGGCCTTACATACATCATACGCCGGTCAGTGAAATACTTATAGGTTTTTATAAGTTTCTTCCGTTTGATGCTACCTCCAAATTTTTACCCCCTCACCCCCAACCCCTTTCACCACTGTTATAGAATTCTCTTTATTCTATACCTCTTTCCTTGAACAAGACGTTTATAAATATTTCTTCTAGATTTCATTTTCACTTTACCAAATTCTACCTGGAAATGTGATCGTTTTATTATTATTATTATTATTATTATTATTATTATTATTATTATTATTATTATTATTATTATTACTTGCTAAGCTAAAGCCCTAGTTGGAGAAGCAGGATGCTATAAGCAAAGGGACCCCAACAGGGAAAATAGCTCAGTGAGGAAAAGAAATAAGGAAATATTATTATTATTATTATTATTATTATTATTATTATTATTATTATTATTACTTGCTAAGCTACAACCCTAGTTGGAGAAGCAGGATGCTATAAGCACCGGGACCCCAACAGGGAAAATAGCTCAGTGAGGAAAAGAAATAAGGAAAAATAAATATATTATTATTATTATTATTATTATTATTACTTGCTAAGCTACAACCCTAGTTGGAGAAGCAGGATGCTATAAGCCCAGGGCCCCAACAGGGAAAATAGCTCAGTGAGGAAAAGAAATAAGGAAAAATAAATATATTATTATTAATATTATTATTATTATTATTAAATGCTAAGCTACAACCCTAGTTGGAAAAGCAGGATGCTATAAGCCCAGGGGCCCCAACATGGAAAATAGCTCGGCGAGGAAAGGAAAAAAAGGAAAAATAAAATATTTTAAGAATAGCAACAACATTAAAATGAATATTTACTTTACAAACCACTGTTATAGTATTCTATATTTCATATTTCTTCTTTATTCTATTTTCAATCTACCAAATTCTACTTGAAATTTGATAATTCTATTTCGGCATTCGAAGCCAAACGTCTTATGTTTCATTTAGGGTTCTTCATTCTGTCATTAATTGTTAGGCAATTTACCCTCGACTAGTCCAATCATATTTTGGGCCTTTTCAAAGAAACCTAAGAGTCGAGGGAGACGCAACTACGAGAAACCTATTTTCGTTTGTTATTGGCCGATTGCAAGATTATATTATTAGGTCGTTAGTAGTTTTCTGTGTTGGCCAATTTAGAGCCTTGAAAAATAAAGACTTTAAAGACTTGAATGGTAGTAGTTTTCTGTGGAGACCATTTTAGAGCCTTGAAAAATAAAGACTTTAAAGACTGTTGGACGGTAGTAGTTTTCTGCGGTGGCCAATTTAGAGCCTTGAAAAATAAAGACTTTAAAGACTTCAATGGTAGTAGTTTTCTGTGGTGACCAATTTAAAGCCTTGAAAAATAAAGACTTTAAAAGACTGTTGGACGGAAGTAGTTTTCTGTGGTGGCCAATTTAGAGCCTTGAAAAATAAAGACTAAAGACTTGAATGGTAGTAGTTTTCTGTGGTGGCCAATTTAGAGCCTTGAAAAATAAACAGACTTCAAAGACTGAGGCCATTTATGATGTAAAGTTAATAGGAGCAGGGTGGAGCTGGTGGTAGACCAGTAAGGACTCGGAAAGAAAAAAAAAAAATCTGGGAAAAAGGGGCCACAATTGTAGACTTGCTGAGTATTCACATTAAAAGTCTTCCTTGCAGAAGAAAGATGAAACATGATAACAAAACATTATTATTATTATTATTATTATTATTATTATTATTATTATTATTATTATTACTTGCTAAGCTGCAACCCTATTTGGAAAAACGATGCTATAAGCCCAGGGGCTTCAACAGGGAAAATGGCCCAGTGAGGAAAGGAAACAGGAAAAAATAGAAGAGTAACAACATCAAAATAAATATTTTCTATATTATTATTATTATTATTTGCTAAGCTACAACCCTAGCTGGAAAAGCAAAATGCTATAAGCCCAGGGGCCCCAACAGGGAAAATAGCCCAGTAAGGAAAGGAAAGAAGGAAAAATAAAATATTTTAAGAAGAGTAACATTAAAATAAATATTTCCTATATAAACTATGAAAACTTTAACAAAACAAGAGGAAGAGAAATTAAATAGAATAGTTTGCCTGATTGTACCCTCAAGCAAGAGAACTCTAACCCAAGACAGTGGAAGACCATGGTACAGAGGCTATGGCACTACCCAAGACTAGAGAACAATGGTTTGATTTTGGAGTGTCCTTCTCCTAGAAGAGCTGCTTACCATAGCTAAAGAGTCTCTTCTACCCTTACTAAGAGGAAAGTAGCCACAGAACAAATACAGTGCAGTAGTTAACCCCTTGAGCGAAGAAGAATTGTTTAGTAACCTCAGTGTTGTCAGGTGTGTGAGGACAGAGGAGAATCTGTTAAGAATAGGCCAGACTATTCGGCGTATGTGTAGGCAAAGAGAAAGAACCGTAACCAAAGAGAAGGATCCAACGTAGTACTGTCTGGCCAGTCAAAGGACCCCATAACTCTCTGGCGGTAGTATTTCAACGGGCGGCTGGTGCCTTGGCCAACCTACTACCTCAAAACTATACAAACTTTAACAAAACAAAGAGGAAGAGAAATAAGACATAATAGTGTGCCCGAGAGTACCCTCAAGCAAGAGAACTCTAACCCAAGACAGTGGAAGACTATGGTACAGAGGCTTTGGCACTACCCAAGACTAGGGAACAATGGTTTGATTTTGGAGGGATTAAAAGGAGAAAAGTTTTAAAGGTAGCTCATTAGGGGATAGAGGCATGAGCCCGGACAATGGCGTAGACCATATGAATGCTTATATTAGTTTATTGTCTTCATTATTATGGAAAGAGGTTAAAAATAATTTCTAATCACTTTCAGTATGATGTTAATGTTAAAGAAATTAAAAGGACTTTGTTATAAAGCATTAAATGACAAGGTTTTTTTTTTAAAGTTATTAAATTATTGAATTATAATTTAATATGATACACAGTAGATAATTGATTTACATGGAATATAAAATATATTTTGAACGCACAGAGGAAAATTACTTAAAGTGATGTTAACTATACTTATTTTTTTTTTTAATGAGGTGCATTTGCACCGGCTCGCAGAAATGCCCTTTTAGCTCGGAAAAAGTTTCCTGCTAGCTGATTGGTTAAAATGATTTTGTTCAACCAATCAGCGATTAGGAAACTTGTCTGGGGTAAAAGGACACCTCTGCGAGTCAGTGCAAATGCGCCTCATTAAAAAAAATCGACTAGAGGGAAATAATTCCAAAATGATAAAAACTGGAAACATTAAATTGGTGAGGCAGTGAGATAGTATATAATTCAACCTTGAAAATAATTGTTATGTAATTCCATCGTGGAAATAATTATGTAATTCAACCTTGGAAAGGATTAGAATGTAATTCAACGTTGAAAATAATTACTATGCTATTCAACCTTGGAAATAATTATTATGTAATTCAACCTTGGGAAGGATTAGTATGTAATTCAACCTTGGGAAGGATTAGTATGTAATTCAACCTTGGGAAGGATTAGTATGTAATTCAACCTTGGAAAGGATTAGTCTGAATTCAACCTTGAAAATTATTACTATGTTATTCAACCTTTAAAATAATTATTATGTAATTCAACCTTGAAAATAATTATTATGTAATTCGACCTTGGAAGTAATTATGTAATTCAACCTTGGAAAGGATTAGAATGTAATTCAACCTTGAAAATAATTATTATGTAATTCGACCTTGGAAGTAATAATGTAATTCAACCTTGGGAAGGATTAGTATGTAATTCAACCTTGAAAATAATTACTATGTTATTCAACCTGGGAAAATATGTAATTCAACCTTGGAAAGGATTGGTATGTAATTCAACCTTGAAAATAATTATTATGTTATTCAACCTTGGAAATAATTATTATGTAATTCAACCTTGGAAAGGATGTGTGTGTAATTCAACCTTGAAAATAATTACTTTGTTATTCAACCTTGGAAATAATTATTATGTAATTCACCCTTGGAAAGGATTAGTATTTAATTCAACCTTGAAAATAATTACTATGCTATTCGACCTTGGAAGTAATTATGTAATTCAACCTTGGAAGGGGGGGGGGGCGCTTGCTCGGCTGACGTTCTGATGAGCATCTATTCTGATGAAACGGAACTGAAACCCGGCACTTTTACCTTTACATTTGAATAAGTCTTAAGAACTAGAAACTTTTTTTATTACCTATTAATCATATTTTAAAGTCGTCAGTTTCTCTTGTTCCATATATATATATATATATATATATATATATATATATAATCATAATTATCATCTCCTCCTACGCCTATTGACGCCAAGGTCCTCCGTTAGATTTCGCCAGTCGTCTCTCTATCTTCAGCTTTTAATTTAGTACTTCTCCATTCATCATCTCCTACTTCGCGCTTCATAATCCTCAGCCATGTAGGCCTGGGTCTTCCAACTCTTCTAGTGCCTTGTGGTGCCCAGTTGAACGCTCGGTGACCTATTCTCTCTTGAGGAGTGCGAAGAGCATGACCGAACCATCTCCATCTACCCCTCATCATGATCTCATCCACATTTGTCACTCGAGTAATCTCACTTATAGTTTCATCTCTAATCCTGTCCTGCCTTTAACTCCCAATATCCTTCTGAGGGCTTTGTTCTCAAATTTACTAAATCTTGTTTAGATTGTTTCATTGTCATACCGTGACTCATAGTCGTTTCCTTTGTTAAATCGTATCATTTCTCCTACCTTCCCTCTAGTGGTAAGGTATATTGGCATAATTAAAGTGCCTGCTAAGTACTTATTGAAATTGGAAATCATTGAAAAAGACAATAGCTTACATAGTTTTTTTTTTTTTTTTTTTTTTTTTTTTTTTTTTTTTTTTTTTTTTTTTTTTTAGATTGTTTGTGATTTAGTGGAAGTGTGTATTGAAAAGGAAACCTACTTTCCTTTTCATTATGTAATTAAATGAAGTTATACTTGTTTCTTGTGAATTAGCAAAGCAATATATTAAATTCAAATAGTTAATTCTAATAGTCATGCTTTCTTCCATCATGAGGCTCAATACTACACAGTATTCTAGAAGTTTTATTCCAGCTGTGACCAAGTTATGGATGTTTTAATGTAAAACAGGCTGATATAAGTATCTTTTTTATAATTTGTATATGAAAGATGTGTTTTAATGTTGTTATGGGTTTTAAAATATTTTATTTTAATTGTTCATTACTTCTCTTGTAGTTTATTTCCTCGTTTCCTTTCCTCACAAAGCTATTTTTCCCTGTGGGAGCCCTTGGGCTTATAGCTTCCTGTTTTTTTAACTAGGGTTGTAGCTTAACTTGTGCTCTTAATAATAATAATAATAATAATAATAATAATAATAATAATAATAATAATAATAATGATAATAATAATGACTAAAGTGAGGAAAGGAAACAAGTAAATAAATAAACTATTATTATTATTATTATTATTATTATTATTATTATTATTATTATTATTATTATTATTATTACTTGCTAAACTACAACCATGGTTGGAAAAGCAGGATGCTATAAGCCCATGGGTTCCAACGGTGAAAATAGCTCAGTGAGGAAAGGAAACGAGGAAAAAACCAAAGAAAAAGAAAATATTTTAAGAATAGTAACATTTATACTGTAACAAGAGGAGTAATGAAAGATCATATTGAATAGATTTCCATAACAGTAACAACATTAACTTATTATTATTATTATTGCTAGCCAATCTACAACCCTAGTTGGAAAAGCAAGATGCTATAAGCCCAAGGGCTCTAATAGGGAAAAATAGTCCGGTGAGGAAAGGAAGTAAGGAAATAAATAAATGATGAGAACAAGTTAACAATAAATCATTCTAAAACAGTAACAACGTCAAAACAGATATGTCCTATATAAACTATCAACATCCAAAACAGATATGTCCTATACAAACTATTAACATCAAAAACAGATATGTCCTATATAAACTATTAACATCAAAAACAAATATGTCATATATAAACTATAAAAAGACTTATGTCAGTCTGGTCAACATAAAAACATTTGTTCCAACTTTGAACTTATGAAGTTCAACTGATTCAACTACCCGATTAGGAAGATCATTCCACAACTTAACCAGCATGTTTTAAGATCTTTCTCAATCCTAAAGCACAAAGTCCCCTCGGTAAACATATCATTATGCAATCACTCCGACCTCTGAGGAAAGTAGCATTTCCAAGCCAAACTAATTTCGGTAATGTTACATGTACAAGATGCGTTCTTAGACATTGTGCCCAAACAGCGCGGCCCAGACAATGGAAAGACAGTCGTTTTGGGTTGAATCCGACGGAGATGATGATGATGAGATGCAAAAAAAAGAAGAGAGAGAGAGAGAGAGAGAGAGAGAGAGAGAGAGAGATCGTCTTCTTCTTCTTCTTCTTCTTCGAGAGTTGTCTTCTTCTTCTTCTTCTTCTTAGAGAGAGAGAGAGGAGAGAGAGAGAGAGAGAGAGAGATCGTCTTCTTCTTCTTCTTCTTCTTCGAGAGAGAGTTGTCTTCTTCTTCGAGAGAGAGAGAGAGTGAAATCGTCTTCTTCCAGAGAGAGAGAGAGAGAGAGAGAGAGAGAGAGAGAGAGAGAGAACGTCTTCTTCCAGAGAGAGAGAGAGAGAGAGATTGTCTTCTTCCAGAGAGAGAGAGAGAGAGAGAGAGATGAAAGAAGGCGACCGCTTCCACCTCAAGGTTAAAGTATGCCTAAACTGTAGCACATAGCCCAAGACCTCTGCCAAATAAGCCGTGGAGCTGCGAACTAATAGCCTAAAATATTTCCTCTGGTAGATCATTAACTGGTGTAATTCTCTTGAATGTTTTGGTTGGTTGTGCGCCTTTTGTTGTTTGTTTGTTTCGATAGTGAGGTTAAAAGCAAATTTGCAGACCTAGAGTATGCTGATGATGCTGTCCTTATTCGATAGTGAGGTTAAAAGGAAATTAGCAGACCTAGAGTGTGCCGATGCTACTGTCCTTATTCGATAGTGAGGTTAAAAGGAAATTGGCAGACCTAGACTATGCTGACGATGCTGTCCTTATTCGATAGTGAGATAAAAGGAAATTGGCAGACCTAGAGTATGCTGATGATGCTGTCCTTATTCTATAGTGAGATAAAAGGAAATTAGCAGACCTAGAGTATACTGATGATGCTGTCCTTATTCGATAGTGAGGTTAAAAGGAAATTAGCAGACCTAGAGTATGCTGATGATGCTGTCCTTATTCGATAGTGAGGTTAAAAGGAAATTGGCAGACCTAGACTATGCTGACGATGCTGTCCTTATTCGATAGTGAGATAAAAGGAAATTGGCAGACCTAGAGTATGCTGATGATGCTGTCCTTATTCTATAGTGAGATAAAAGGAAATTAGCAGACCTAGAGTATACTGATGATGCTGTCCTTATTCGATAGTGAGGTTAAAAGGAAATTAGCAGACCTAGAGTATGCTGATGATGCTGTCCTTATTCGATAGTGAGGTTAAAAGGAAATTGGCAGACCTAGACTATGCTGACGATGCTGTCCTTATTCGATAGTGAGATAAAAGGAAATTGGCAGACCTAGAGTATGCTGATGATGCTGTCCTTATTCTATAGTGAGATAAAAGGAAATTAGCAGACCTAGAGTATACTGATGATGCTGTCCTTATTCGATAGTGAGGTTAAAAGGAAATTAGCAGACCTAGAGTATGCTGATG
>NC_090753.1:67460274-67470274 GCF_036898095.1 Palaemon carinicauda
AAAAATTACTTTCTGATTACTTGAAAGTACCATTACTTTAGAAAAATCCCTAAATCAACCAAAAATTACTCAGAGGTAATCACCTTGAAAATGAGTGCACTATAGTCAATTCTTTTTAGTGAGGCAGATTTGCACCGACTCCCAGGGGACTGCCCTTCTAGCTCGGAAAAGTTTCCTGATCGCTGATTGGGTTGGCAAGATAACTCTAACCAATCAGATAGCAGGAAACTTTTCCGAGCTGTTAAGGGTACCGCTGCGAGTCGGTAAAAATGCGCCTCATTAAAAAAAATTGAGTATAGGTATATGTGTGTGTGTGTGTACGCTCACGCTTATAAAAGGAGACTGAAAACTACGTTAATAAAAATTCAAAAACTTATAATGTTATACGAAATAGGCTGACATAGGTTTTTACAGTTTATTTATTTCCTTATTTCCTTTCCTCACTGGGCTATTTTTCCCTGTTGGAGCCCTTGGGCTTATAGCATCTTGCTTTTCAAACTAGGGTTGTAGCTTAGCTAATAATAATAATAATAATAATAATAATAATAATAATAATAATAATAATAATAATGAAATGCAAAATAGAAATAAAAAAATCGATGAAATGGGAAAAGTATAAACTAAGGAAGAATCAAGGAAATCTATCTATCTATCTATCTATCTATCTATCTATCTATCTATCTATCTATCTATCTATCTATCTATCTATATATATATATATATATATATATATATATATATATATATATATATATATATATATATATATATATATATATATATATTACACAGGCACTCTATGGGCATAGTCCTTCTCTTAGGCAATTTTCATTCAATGCAAAAGCCCTTGGTGACAGTAGCTATTTTTAGGCAACAGTTCAAAATTAGGCAGCACTTTAAAGTAGTAGTGGTTCCTCAAAGTTGTTAAGGTCACAAGTGCTTTAATATTTGAAAAAAAAAAAATATATATATATCTACATATATTTATATATAATATAATATATATATAATATATATATTTATGTGTGTATGTATGTATGCATGTATGTATGTATATCAGTGGCACAAAGAATTAACATCACAGTAGTCTTACTCAGTTATATTTGCAATATGATCCGGTCCATATGAAAATTATGAAATCTTTATGGACCAGTGATATAATATAATTGATATCAAAACTGCAATTTACTAAGTCACGTGATAGAGAGCAGTAACTCCATGGTAAATAGTACACCGTAAAAACAGCATTTTACGTCAGGGTAAAGAAAAAAGTACATTATATAAACCATGCACAGAAATGGCGAATTAAATTGACAATTCAACTTCTATGTGAGGATGGTAGGTCAAAGACACCGAAGGTGAATATGGTACGAAAAAAATGAAAAATTCCTTGAATGTCTCCTTGTAGAAAAAAAAGGCCCACCCTACAGAGAGCTAATCCATGTTCTGTAATTTCAAGACTGAGTAGAAGGAGCTGTTTTTTTTTTTTTTTTTTTTTTTTCTGGTCTCTCCTTACCAGATATTCAAATAAGCTATCTAACTACATACGGTTCATTTGAAATTCTAGATGGGATTCTTGATTGCTAATTTGGTTTTGAGAAACAAATTCGGCCTGTTTCTTCTTCAGTTGCAATAAAAATTGAGAAAGTAATTAGGGTTTTCGGTGATCAGTCCATCTTGAAGTATGTTAATTCGTTCATTCTTCCTTGTTTCGAGTATTGTTCTCCTTACTGTTCTTCAGCTGCCGAGTCTCATCTCAATTTGTTGGGCTAAATCTTGTCTTATTGAGAAAGTCTTGTAAGGTTTTCAGTGATCAATCTATTCTGAAGAAGTGTTTTTAATTCGTTCATTCTACCTAGTTAAGAGTATTGTTCTTGCTGGTCTTCAGCTGCTGACTCTCATCCTAATTTGTGGGACAAAAGCTTGTCTTATTGAGAAAGTCTTGGAGGGTTTTCAGTGATCAATCTATTCTGAAGAAGTGTTTTTAATTCTTTCATTCTACTTTTTCGAGTATTGTTCTCCTTTCTGGTCTTCAGCTGCTGACTCTCATCTCAATTTGTGGGACAAAATCTTGTTATATTGAGAAAAGTCTTTTAAGGTTTTCAGTGATCAATCTATTCTGAAGAAGTGTTTTTAATCCTTTCATTCTACTTTTTTTCGAATATTGTTCTCCTGGTTTTCAGCTGCTGATTTTCATCTTAATTTGTTGGTCAAAAACTTGCCTTATTGAGAAAGTCTTGGAAGGCTTTCAGTGATCAATCTATTCTGAAGAAGTGTTTTTAATCCTTTCATTCTACCTTTTTTCGAGTATTGTTCTCCTTCTGGTTTTCAGCTGCTGACTCTCATCTCAATTTGTCGGACAAAATCTTGTTATATTGAGAAAAGTCTTTTAAGGTTTTCAGTGATCAATCTATTCTGAAGAAGTGTTTTTAATCCTTTCATTCTACTTTTTTTCGAATATTGTTCTCCTGGTTTTCAGCTGCTGATTTTCATCTTAATTTGTTGGTCAAAAACTTGCCTTATTGAGAAAGTCTTGGAAGGCTTTCAGTGATCAATCTATTCTGAAGAAGTGTTTTTAATCCTTTTCATTCTACCTTGCTTCGAGTATTGTTCTCCTTTCTGGTCTTCAGCTGCTGACTCTCATCCTAATTTGTGGGACAAAAGCAAACGGTCTATAAAATTTCTTTCTCCTTATCTGGTTATTCATCTCTGGCACCATCTTTCATTTTGTTCTTTATGCATGTTGCATGATATTTTTTTCATAATTCTGACCATTCTTTACATTTAGATCTTCCGAGACTGTATCATATTGTACGTAGTACTTTGGTGTGCAGTTAATTCTAAAAGGCTTGCTGTTTCCATCGCAAGGCTCAATACTAAACTGTATTCTACAAGTTTTATTACCTTCGCCAAAATCGAAGACTTTGCGAGGGGTATGTATTCACCCCTGTCGGTTTGTTATTTTATTAATTTGTTTTTTAGCAACTTTATACAAAACTAATGTACTGGTTTTGACCAAACTTGGAAGTCGTCTTGGGTATTATTATTATTATTATTATTATTATTATTATTATTATTACTTGCTAAGCTACAACCCTAGTTGGAAAAGCAGGATGCTATAAGCCCAGGGGCCCCAACAGGGAAAATAGCCCAGTGAGGAAAGGAAACAAGGATAAATAAAATATTTTAAGAACTGTAACAACATTAAAATAAACATTTCCTATATAAACAATAAAAACTTTAACAAAACAAGAGGAAAAGAAACCAGATAGAACAGTGTGCCAAAGTGTACCCTGAAGCAAGAGAGCTCTAACCCCAGACAGTGGAAGACTATGGTACAGAGGCTATGGCACTACCCAAGACTAGAGAACAATGGTGACCCAAGGATGAATCCATAACTTTTTAGATACAGTACATCATAGTACAATTACACAGCAGTACTTTGAAAGTAATCGCAGTGTTAAGTAAATGATAATTATGTTGTTAGTTTATTTATTTGTAAACAGCATTACGCAAAAACTACTGAACCAATTTCAACCAAACTCGGACATATGGGAGTATGACCTAAGGACATATCAATTATATTTTGAAGAAAATACTTTGAAGTAAAAGTACGCAGTGGAGGTAAACACAAAATAAGACTGGTTGGCGTGGCAGGCGCATGCTCTCTACTCGAGTGTCCCTCTAGTTCCATCTGTGATCAGATTGTGAAATTCTCTCTCTCTCTCTCTCTCTCTCTCTCTCTCTCTCTCTCTCTCTCTCTCTCTCTCTCTCTCTCTCTCTGGCAGTGGAACTTCTATAGTACAAACTTGTTGCAGAGGCTTTTCTGTTGAACAGGTTGACAGGTCTCTTATCATAGTTTACATATGGCAAGTATATTTTAACGTTGTTACTTATCTCAATATATTATGTTTCTTCTTTATTACCTCACACAAACACACATATGTATGTGTGTGTATATATATATATATATATATATATATATATATATATATATATATATATATATATATATATATACTGTATATAATATATATATATATATATATATATATATATATATATATATATATATATATATATATACAGCTATGCCCCGCTTTTGCAGAAAAAAGGACAGTGACATTGCCCTATCAAGCAGGATAACAATGCCCCACAGACTGACCATGTATGCATATGATCAGCGCCCAAGCTAGGTCCAAGGAGGGCCAGGCACTGGCTGCTGATGACTCAGCAGATAGACCTATAGGCTCCCCCCAAACCCCTCCCCTATCCATAGCTTGCAAGGATGGTAAGGTTGCAGCGACAAAAAGAACTGACGAGTTTTAGCGGAACTCGAAACACAAGTCTGGCGTTCACCAGTCAGGGACGTTACCACATCGGCCACTACAGTTCATGTGAACCCCATCGAAGGTTGCTTCGTAATACTTTTGTGCAGGAAATGATTAAGACTTGCCTTGTTCTCTATAGCCATTATTGAGGGAACAATATAAATGAGTAAAATATGGGGATTTTTCACTAGTATTGAGAGAGTTGATTCGCTCCCAGTAGCAGACTTGATTCTTCGTATATCCCTGGCTAGTTATCTATTCACCAACTGTATTGGGGGGAGGGGGGTTGTCTGGCCTCTTATCTGCCCTTTGTTGAACAGCACTTAGCCTCCCCAAATCTTTCCACCTTCTCTGAGGTCAGGCTAAACCTCATTATTATAATCAAGTGTCAGGAACGTATACAGTCTTGAGATTTCACCCTGAAGAATACTTGTATGATAAATACGATAGGGGGGGTGGGGGGAGGCAAGATATGAGGGGGAGGTGGAAGGGGAAGTTATACATGGCAATTCCATTATGGTTAGCATATGATTGTCTTTTATAGTTTCCCGGTATGGAAGATTACAGCATCCCTTGGGTTCTTTGTAAGAGACCCCGCGCGGTATATATACCGCAAAGCACTGCATCGTCCCAACCTTGCATATGCGCTTGCTAGCAATGCACGATTGCATACAGTTTGGTATTTAGAAAATGCACTTAAGTGAGATGCATTGCTGTCTGAAGAATGATTTAATGATTTAATATCATTTTAAATGAGAATACTAATTCGGTAAGATACCATACCGTCCACGAAGTTTTTTTTTTTTTCTTTGAACTGTATAAAAATATATCTTTCAACTTGTTGATGCTCATCACGAATGTTGGGCTCGGTTTACGAGTGTTCTTTGCTGTGTAAAAAAGGGGAGGGGGGGGAGGGGGTTAAGTACCAGGTCTTTACGTGTAGAGGCCCCCCGGTTGGTAGAGGAATCCTACTATATATCTGAGAAAAGGAGGTTTATTCAAAAGCATTATTTAGAATTCTGTAGAATAAATGGAACACTCACTAAGTGCAAGATTAAATGCAAACTAACACTGCATTTACAGAAGTGACAGCAGACACCTAGATAAATTCAATGGGACTTGAAAAATGCCAAGGAAAATCTTTCTTAAGGAAAGGTGAAGGTTTATTCAAAAGCATTATTTAGAATTCGGTAGAATAAATGGAACACAGCCAATAAGTGCAAAATTAGATGCAAACTAACACTGCATTTACAAAAGTGACAGCAGACACCTGGATAAATTCAATGGGACTTGAAAAATGCCAGGGAAAATCTTTCTTAAGAAAAGGTGAAGGTTTATTCTAAAGCATTATTTAGAATTCTGTAGAATAAATGGAACACTATCAAGTGCAAAATTAAAAGCAAACTAACACAGCATTTATAAAAGTGACAGCAGACACCTGGATAAATTCAATGGGACTTGAAAAATAGCAGGGAAAATCTTTCTTAAGAAAAGGTGAAGGTTTATTCAAAAGCATTATTTAGAATTCTGTATGTATAAATGGAACACTGTCAATAAGTGCAAAATCAAATACAAAAACACTGCATTTACAAAAGTGACAGCAGACATCTGGATAAATTCAATGAGACTTGAAAAATGCCTGGGAAATCTTTCTTAAGAAAAGGTGAAGGTTTATTCAAAAGCATTATTTAGAATTCTATATGTATAAATAGAACACTATCAAGTGCAAAATCAAATACAAAAACACTGCTTTTACAAAAGTGACAGCTGATACCTAGATAAATTCAATAGGACTTGAAAAATAGCAGAGAAAATCTTTCTTAAGAGAAGGTGAAGGTTTATTCAAAAGCATTATTTAGAATTCTATATGTATTAATGGAACACTGTCAAGTGCAAAATTAAAAGCAAACTAACACAGCATTTACAAAAGTGACAGCTGACACCTGGATAAATTCAATGGGACTTGAAAAATGCCAGGGAAAATCTTTCTTAAGAAAAGGTGAAGGTTTATTCTAAAGCATTATTTAGAATTCTGTAGAATGAATGGAACACTGTCAAGTGCAAAATTAAAAGCAAACTAACACAGCATTTATAAAAGTGACAGCTGACACCTGGATACATTCAATGGGACTTGAAAAATAGCAGGGACAATCTTTCTTAAGAGAAGGTGAAGGCTTATTCAAAAGCATTATTTAGAATTCTATATGTATAAATGGAACACTGCCAAGTGCAAAATCAAATACAAAAACACTGCATTTACAAAAGTGACAGCTGACATCTGGATAAATTCAATGGGACTTGAAAAATGCCAGGGAAAATCTTTCTTAAGAAAAGGTGAAGGTTTATTCAAAAGCATTATTTAGAATTCTATATGTTTAAATGGAACACTGTCAAGTGCAAAATTAAAAGCAAACTAACACTGCATTTACAAAAGTGACAGCAGACACCTGGATAAATTCAATAGGACTTGAAAAATAGCAGGGAAAATCTTTCTTAAGAAAAGGTGAAGGTTTATTCAAAAGCATTATTTAGAATTATATATGTATAAATGGAACACTGCCAATAAGTGCAAAATCAAATACAAAAACACTGCATTTACAAAAGTGACAGCTGACACCTAGATAAATTCACTGCGACCGGAAAAAATGGCAGGATAAAAAACATTTTGTTGTGGTCGATTTGACGCAGACATATTCCGTTTAAAAAAGATTCGGCTGTGGAAGAAACCGAAGGACTATGGTAAACAGAAGCGCCCTCTAAGTAGAAATTCCAGAGGAGATTGATAGCCGAGGTATTGCCCTATTACTTTTCATAATTGGGAACCGGCCTCCAATGTGCAATTATTTTGTTTGTTACGCCATAAGGAATATTTGCCTCGGGCGTTCGTCTCCCCCGATATACAATTGGGCAGCAAGAAGCCTCTCTCTCTCTCTCTCTCTCTCTCTCTCTCTCTCTCTCTCTCTCTCTCTCTCTCTCTCTCTCTCTCTCTCTCTCTCTCTCTCGCCCGGCTGCTTTTTGCTGGATTTCTACCCTTCGTCTATTGCATGCATCTAGATTTGGCCGATTCCATCACTCCTCAAGATTTTTTTTTTTTTTTTTTAACTTTGCTATTGGCCAGATTGAATACAGTCTTCCTCTTGTAAAAAAAAAAAGTAAGAAGAAACTGTGGCTCTTTTTCTGGTAACTTATGAATTTGTATCAACCTCCATGAGTTACGTATGCAATGCCCTTTTTTTTTTTTTTTTTTTTTTTTTTTTTTTTTTTTTTTTTTTTTTTTTTTTTTTTTTTTTGCTGTTGTCCTGATTGAATACAATTTTCCTCTTGTAAAAAGAAAAATAAGAAGAAAATGTGGATCTTTTTCTGGTAACTTATGAATTTGTAACAAATTCCATGTGTTAAGTATGCAAAACCTTGTTTTTTACTTTGCTGTTGTCCTGATTGAATACAGTTTTCCTCTTGTAAAAAAAAGAAAAATAAGAAGAAAATATAGATATTTTTCTGGTAAGTTATGAATTTGTATCAACTTCTATGTGTTGAGTATGCAATGCCATATTTTGGGTCTTGAGTTCTGTTCCGTTGAGATTTCTATAGGCTCTTTACTTATGTGAATAATCCATTTGCTGCACTTCTAAGTACACGGACTTCAAGATCAAATGCTGGAAGGTTCGCAATAATGTTAGCCATGTTAATGTATAACCATTCCAGTCTAAAGTAATTGTCATCACAGTGTGACGTCGTAGCTAACATTCTTCCTTTGATATGTCTCCCACTCTGGTAGCTTTAATTGCCCTTGTTTAAAAAAAAAAAAAAACATGCTTAAATTCATCATCATCATCTCCTCCTACGCCTATTGACGCAAAGGGACTCTGTTAGATTTCGCCAGTCGTCTCTCTTTTCAGCTTTTAATTCAATACGTCTCCATTCTGTACTTGGTACAGAGGCCATGGCACTACCCAAGACTTATAGACCAATGTTTTGATTTTGGAGTGTCCTCCTCCTACAAGAGCTGTTTACCATAGCAAAAAATTCATGCTTAAATTTATCATCATCATCATCTCTTCCTACGCCTATTGACGCAAAGGGCCTCGGTTAGATTTCGCCAGTCGTCTCTATTTTCAGCTTTTAATTCAATACTTCTCCATTCTGTACATGGTACAGAGGCCATGGCACCACCCAAAACTTAGAGAACAATGGTTTGATTTTGGAGTGTCCTCCTAGAAGAACTGCTTACCATGCAGCTTATTTCTCGACCTTGACCTTTGACCTTAACATGTATTAATTGGGGGTAGATTTTCGTACACTCAAATATGAACCAAGTTTGAAATCTCTGTGACAACGATGTCCAAACTTATGGCTAATTAAGTAAATTGAACATATTGTTTGACCGTGACCTTGACCTTGAACCTTGCCCTTCAAAAATTTAATCAGTTCCACCATGCAAGTTTCATTACTCTGCGACTAAAATTGAGGCTGGGAAGCTGTTCACAAACAAACAAACAAACACACACACACACACATACAGGGGGTAAAACATAAACGTCCTTCCAACTTCGTTGGCGGAGGTAATAACATTTGGTGAAACATGATTTAGGTGATCATTTGGAAACCAATGAAGATAGGATGAAGATGGAAGTTTCCAACACGGTTCTTATAGACGAGGCCTAATTATTTTGCTTAAATAGTTTTTTAATGTGATTATTATTATCATTATTATTATTATCATCATTATTATTATTATTATTATTATTATTAGTTCCCTTTGGAAATTGATAAACTTTATTTGGTGCATAATTACTCGAGTTTGAAATGGGTAAGTTTCCAGTAATTAGAATTAAAGTACCTAACTTTCATCTCTCTCTCTCTCTCTCTCTCTCTCTCTCTCTCTCTCTCTCTCTCTCTCTCTCTCTCTCTCATGTGATGTAACATATATATATATATATATATATATATATATATATATATATAATATATATATATATATATATATATATATATATATATATATATATATATATATACATTAATATTTGTGTGTGTAAATGCAGACGTTATATATACTTTTAAAGTATTTAATTCTGATATTTTCTCTTGGCATTTGTATCCAAATTAATTTCATATATCTTTATTAGGTGGTTGAACATTGAATAATGGCATTCAAGATTTTTATGAATCGAACTGGTAATAATTAACCTTTTAATATATTTTTTTGCCAATATTTCATTAAAACTTCAACATGATAAGTACTGTGGTTGACATAAAAAACATTGATCTTAAGGATAAGATTAGAAATGAGTGATTTTTAGATTAAAATTCTCCAAAATTATATATTATTTTTAGATTTAAATTTTATTTTGGGGTTATTTTATCTCTTTCACATATTTTCTTATCGCCAAACTCACTAACTCTTTAGATATGGCGACCCGTTCACCTGGCGTTGCGATACAGAGCCAAAGATGCGATCTCATCTTATTACTCAAGTAAAGTTTCCCAAAATTATATTTTTCTTTAGATTAAAATTTTACTTGTGGTTATTTTATTTCATTCACATTTTGTCTTTTCAACTAAATTTATTCACGAACTCTTTGGATACGGCAACCCGTTCACCTGGTGTCGCGATACAGAGCCAGAGATGCGATCTGATCTTGTCACACTCTCTCTCAAGTAAATTT